>NC_046331.1:36127946-36427946 GCF_009819535.1 Lacerta agilis
CAAGAAACTGTGCAGAAGATAGTAGCTATGTTGAGTATTATTGGATCTTGTTGGGTGCTATGTTATAATTTGGGGTTTGCATTTATGGGAAGTGGGGTGGGATATAGGGGCTGTTGTGATGAACTCCTACCTCAAAATTAACCACTACTACATCACTGGTGGGGAGGAGGGAACACTGAGCACCAGTGGCAGAGCATCTGCTTTGCATGCAGAAGGTCTCAGGTTCAACCTCTGGCATTTCTGGGAGTTGTCCACTGCCTGAAACCCTAGACAGCCACCCCAGTTAGTGTAGACAATACTGTGATAAATGGGCCAATGGTCTGATTTGCTGTAAGGCAGTTTCCTATTTCCATTTTGGGGGGGGGGTGTTGTTCTTTTTTGAAGAAAACTTTTCAAAATGTGACTCACTATGGACCTTCCCCAATTACTATTTGTTTTGGTCATTTTATTCTGCTTAACAGGAGCACTTGTGCAATTTTAGAAATGAAATAACTGTTCTATATTGCCAGATTAAGCAAACATAAATGTAATATATTCAGTGAATGGAAATATGTAATTTTTTTGGGGGGAAAATATGTATCAGCAAGCTTTCTTGATCGAATCCTATTGGGACTTTGAGTATCTAAGTCTAACACAGAGAGACATGAGGAGATGTTCTGGTGTATTTTATGTTAATTGGAATTTGCATGTCTAAAACCCAATGTTCCAAAGCATGCATATTCCGCTTTAGCAATTGAATCCCTGGCAGATTTCCATTTTAGCCAGCATTGTCCCGGAAGAGGACTGCAAATATTTAGTCACTTCATTCTCCCTAGAAAATTTATAAAAACGCAGAAGGAATTTATAATAAGCCAAGTCATTGTAAGAAAACTTTTTCATCACCAGAAATCCAGAGATATGATTTTGCATTAGTTCACCGGGTGGTGAAGGGGAAAAAAAAAAACCTTCTTTGCATCAGTCACTAGTGTATGGCTAACACACAATTCAGGAAGTAATACTCATGCATCAAATCAACACATATGCAGGGGTTGGAACTGTGCTGGCTAGACCCATCCCTGAAGTCATGCCAAATGTGTGTGCTTTGACATAGGTGGCTGAAAAGGAATATCCTTCATTGTGTACAGCTGGACTCATGAAGGATTCCACACTATATGGAACCCTGTTCAACCAATGATTCCCCCTTTACTGATGTTTGCATGAACATATGGGTGATGTGCATGGCCCCACTTCATAGTCAGTCATTAATTCAGCATGTGAGCTTTACTTTCTTAAATGCTTCATGTTGTGAGACTTTCCCTCCCTCAGTGTTCTAGTTATCATCGTTTGGTGCAGACCCCAGCCCAGTAAACCAGGGAGAGAGTTACTTAAATTTGATTAAACCATAAGAGTGGATACCCCTTATAGCTGCCCCTTCCCCACAGAAACCACCCACCCAAGAGCTATTGGTAACAGGGACAGAAGAGAGCACTCTGGAAACCAATTGGGCCCATAAGTCTCCAAGGGTGAATCAACTTAACTGGACTTCCACCCTGGTAGATGGATGGAAAATCTGTAAACAGAAAACCTACAGCGAGTAATGGCCTGACCATGATAAAAGAAGCATATCTCCCTCCTTCACTTTCAGAACACTGGAATCTAGGCCAGAATAGAATACCAACCCCAATGTGTGACCTACAATAATGACTTGTCCAAATTATATTGGTGTTGTATTCTCTTGGTATTTGAGAAGACTATAAAGCTCACAGCTTTCCCCAGTAGGATACTCATGGCCTCTCAAGTATATTGGGCTGTATTCAATGCTCGTCTGACTCAGAGTAGACCAATTGAAGCTAATAGGCATGACTAATTTAGGTTCCTTAATTTTAATGGGTCTACTCTAAGTAGAAATTAGTTAGATGAAACCCATTATCTCTGCAACTTTAATTTGTGTGTTAGCTTAGCACAAAATGGACTGCATGCACATCAGATTTCAAATTAATGACACAGAACATAGACTCATTGAGTTGGAATGGACCCCGATGATTACCTAGTCCAGGCATAGGCAACCTTCGGCTCTCCAGATGTTTCAGACTACAATTCCCATCATCCCTGACCACTGGTCCTGTTAGCTAGGGATCATGGGAGTTGTAGGCCAAAACATCTGGAGAGCCGAAGGTTGCCTATGCCTGACCTAGTCCAACCCCCTGCAATGCAGGAATATTCAGCAGATCGAACCTGCAACCTTGGCGTTATCAGCACCATGCTCTAACCAACTGAGCTATCCAGCTATAATGGTATCATCTGCAAGGAGTACCAATATTCTTCTGAACCCCAAAAACAAACTTTAGGATTATAAAAGTCAGTGGTTTCCCCTCTCCCTCTAAATTGCACCTGTCCACTCAATAGTATTTATGCAAAGTGCACAGAATGGTCAGATACATGAAAATAAGCACAAAATCAATTTCAGTTAAGAGCACCTTCCTCAACAAATTAACTTTAGCTGTTATCATGAAATCAAAGTAAATAGCATACCTTGAGAGGAAAATTTGAGTGGATGCATGTTGTTAAAATAATAGCATGTTAACAAGGACAAAACAGATGCATTTTTATGCAACAGTTACATTATATTTACAGAACATTATATATAGCCATATACTCAATCTTTAATGGGAACATCGTCAATGTTTAACTATACTCTTGACTACAAATTATGCACCTCTCTGTCTTAGACAAATTGTCATTTGGCACTCTAATCTGGAGCACTTTTAATCTCATTTACTTCTGTTGAAGTCAGTTGGCATGATTCTTGAGGACCACAAAGTATCCCTGTAGCTGTGTTTTTGGAAAGGACAAAGATCTAGAGATGCAGGCTGGGATCTAAAGTGCTAAAATGTAAAGAGATTTGTAGGTGCAAGGGGTAAATGCTGGCTGCCCTTGGTTTTCTCATATCAGTAGCCATGGAGATTTTCCATCCCACTGAGATTCCTGTTTGCTTGTTTATGTCCTTTAAGCATTTTAAAATATCTACCAACTTTCTAAAAGGATTAGGAAATTCATTCAGGGTCAGACTATCAGTGGCTAGCAGCTGAGTTAGCTATGTTCTACCTCCTGTTGTTGGAATCACTATGCTTCTGAAAGCCTGTTGTTGGGAACTGCAGGGGGGGGGAGGTTTTGGCCTTGTCCTGCTTACAGACCTTCTATTGGCATCTGGTTGGCCACCGTGAAAGATGGATGCTGGACTAGATGTACCATTGGCCCAATCCAGCAGGCTCTTCTCATGTTCTAAAGCATTTGCACCCACCATTTGCTGGAATGGGGCAGCTGCTGCTCCCAGGTCCTCTTTGCAGGCTTCCCTTAGGGGTCTGGTGGGCCACTGTGTGTACAGGATTCTGGACCCTTGGAGGCCTGCAGACAGGACCTGAGAGTTGCAGCACTCCCATTCCAGTAACTGAGTATAAATAAATAAATTTAAAACCATAAAAAAACTAGAAACAAAACAAAAGATAGAAACAAAACTCACTGCAACCTGAACGGATCCTATCTGAAGAGACAAGCAGAGAGAAAAGTCTCCGCTCCCCAAGTGCTGCCTTCCCAGTAGGGAATCCTCCACCCCACACACCTGTAATGAATTAAGGTCACATTCACACCTTACATTTTAAACACATGGCAACCCAACCCCCCAAAGGATCCTGGGAACTGTAGTTCGTTAAGGGGGGCTGGGAATTGTAGGGGTAAACTAAAGTTCCAAAGATTCTCCTAGGGGGAAGCCCTGTGCTTTAAATGCGTTTTAAATGTATGGTGTGTGTGTGGGGGGGGGGTAAGCATAACGAGAGGTGCAGAACTGTACTGTGCAGAAGGCATCTCTCCAGCAGCCCATGCTATGCATTCAAAGCAAATTCAATACACATGAGTTCCCCCATTGAATCCTAGGGACTGTAGTTTGTTAAGGGTTCTAGGAACTGTGAAAGATGAATCACTGTTCTCAGGCCTCTTTGAGGGAAGCAATGATTGCTTAAAGGGGTACAACACTGCTTTAAATGTGTAATATGGGTGGGACCCCTGTGTGCCCCCATCCTTTAAATGAACTTTAAGCATGTGGTATGAACAGAGCCAAAGATACACGGTTGCATCTTTTGGTGCATCTTTACCCAAAGCATCTAGTTTGGTCCTTATGCCACAGGACAAACTGGATTATTATTGTTGTTATTATTTGGGGAGCAATGGAACTTTCAAAAGCAGATGGTAAGTGTGTGTGTGTGTGTAAATATAAATTAGAAAACATTACTAAGTCTTTGCATGGGCTTAAAGTTCCATAGGGCCATGCCACTTACTGCAGGGACAGCACTATGGAGTGCCTTGGATCCTGGTGGGGCCTTAAAAATATTTTCTTTCACTGAGCATAATGTGCATCCATCACCTACATGAACTCTGGAAAGGGAGGTAACACACTTGGAAAACAGAAGCAAACCTTGGTGTACAGGCATCAGCAGTTGACAGGGGCAGGCATTTGTCAAGGGCCTGATTGACAAGAGTCCCCTGGACCTGCCACAATCAGGATCTCCTGATAAGGACCATCTCTGTAAGTAGGAGGACCTCATTCCTTGGACAATGTGATGTGTTGCCGGCAGGAAAGGGCATATAATTACATCGAAAGGGCATATAATTACATATGACATGGGAGATCTATGACAAGATCTCCCAACTTGCTTCTCTCTTACAACTGCTTCATTGCCATGCTACCTTGAGTGTGGGACACACACCTATGTGAATTAATTGACACTAACCCAGGAAATATGCCACAATTAGAACATAATCACTTGGGAAACACAGGTGTTACATGGGGATGCTTGAGTCCGTGCTTATGTCCTGGCAAAACAAATTGAAACTGGATATTTTGAAGCAAGCAGACTCATACAATGCTTTGAAATACAATTATTATTATTAGAGCAGTGAATATAACACCTGTTCTTCTGTTCCTTCCACATGAATGCAATCCAGAGAGAAAGTAGTCAACTCATTTAGCCTGCTGCTCAAAACAAGTTGGGAATTGTTTTGCAGGTTGTGTAAGTACCTTCCAGTGAAACAGATGGACATAATCTGGTTTAGCTCCCTCATCGCCAGGCAAGACCCTTTGTGGGATGTTGTATCCATGTACGTTCCTACTTCCCACATCATTGCATGGCAGAGAGGAACACCTGAATGGGTCTTAAGGCCATTTCACATAGTGAACAGAAGCAAGCCTTGGGTATACACCCCAGGCTGGCATCAACAGTCAGGCATCTGGCAAGAGCCCACATCCATGCAGGAGGCTGCTGGACAAGATTCCCCTCGAGCTGCTACAACAAGGAGGTAGACTCATTGAGGGAAGGGACTCCATGGAGCGAGTTTAGTCCAAGGGTGCTCCGAAATATGGGGCTTTGAATAATCAATTGCAGAGAATCGTGTTCCTTGAGAAGGATGCATGCATTCATCACACTAATGTTCTACGTTTTAGGTGCCCATTGAGAACACCCTAAATGTGCACCTAAAAAACATACTGTGTGAAGCAGCCCACAGAAATGTGGCATTATTTTATCTGTTTTTAGAATGTTTTATACTATTTTACATTTTTATTATTATTGATATGTTTGCTGTCCTGTGCTCCTTTGGGAGGAAGGGTGGAATATAAAATGAATGAATGAATTAATGAATGAATGATAATCATTATCATCTAACAGAACTCAATTTCCTGGACAAATGCTAATTCTCATGAGGATTCCATTGCAGTGAGCAGCTCATTCCAGCTAATAATCTAAAATTAAGTAAGGGCATACCCTCAGGAATTTCCACACCAAATACTCACCTATTATAGGTCTAACTAGGCATTAGGTGTTCTGGCTGTTTCACACAAAGGCAGCTTGAAAGAGTCTAGGTCAGGAAGTCCAACAGTGAAGTCTCTCCCAGAATTCTTGTCTAACAGCTCTGCATGCTTTCATTCCATAAATGTACTCCAACAAAACTCACACTGGAGAACTTAAACTCCTTTAACTAGTGATATTAAAAAACGGACTATAGGCTCAGTATCTTCTGAACAAATGAAAACCTTGTTTAGCTTCTTCACATTTACAGAGCAGTGGCTGGGATCCACAGGAAGGGCATGCAATTGTGTGTGTGTGTGTGTGTGTGTGTGTGGGGAAAGTATGTGCAGCAGAGGTTTGGCTCATTGACCTCCACCCCTGAGTAGTTCCCACTGCTGAAGAAACATGCCTCTGTTCTGCTTCAAAAGTGGATTGTCTCTTTAGCAATAATTATCATTGGTCTGGTTTGCACATAATGGTGAACCAATGTTTAAAAACTATGGATTACCAGGAATGAGCAAGCATGCTGGTGCATGCATGCTACTCAAATCATGCCAACCTGCCTCCCTTTGCTATGCCATACTGAAACAAGCCATTATGTGCTAACCGAGGCTCATTGTTTCTCTTCTTCAAACCACAAGAAGAACACACTATGGAGCACTCCTGTGGTATGTATAGAGAGAAACAAACCATTAGCATTGGTTTACATGTAATGCTAAGATAGCACTCTGGTTTGTATCCTGATATAGCACAGGACTAACCCAGTTGCAGCACCCAGACTGTGGAATTGCTTCCTTAGAGAGGCCTGGGCTGTCTCCTCTCTTATGGCTTTTGGGCAGACAGGCAAGTCTTTCCCCCTCTTATTTCTACAAGTTGGTTTACTATGTGTTTTAAATCCCACTACATATTCTGTTTCACTCACTTCTCCTTTAATGCTCTCTGGCATTTGTTATTTTAAAAAATGTTTCTACAATTTTTATTGTCACATTGTACATGTATTTATATTTTATTATTATGAGTTGCCTTGGGGACCCCTCTGAGCTGAAAGGCAGAGGCAGAAATGTTCTTCTGCATAAATAAAATATTAATAATTGTATTGAATTGTGGGTAAATCTTCTGATGTTTCGTTGTGTGGTTTGGCCACAACACAGTGCTAATTACTGACAAAATGTTGGGCTTTCTTGAATTGGGGGTGGGCACCAATCTCCAGGCATGGGGAGCAGCCAAGAGTGGGTTGGAAACTTTAATAACATTAGCTACTCATAGACTGATATGTATATTACAGCGACTTTGATCTTTCATAGGCCTTCTTGAAGCATCCAAAATTGGGACACTGATAAGGAGAGAAAATGCCCCATTCATTATGTAAAACAGAGATTGCAGAACATGTTAAGAGTCATCTAAAGAGCCTAAAAGAAATCCTATGGGATTCTATTTACAGCTCAAAAACAGGTCTAGTGAAAACAAATATAAAGCCTGCAGCTTTCCATGTGATGCCTCATGCTTATTTTCCCGGTCCTTTAATGGGTGAACACATGGTCAACAGCAATTTAAATGCTATCACTACACACTATCTTAACAGCAAGCAGAGAGGCAGGGTCTCATTACAGGTTTCAGAATTATACTACAAAGCACACAGGCACATGAAGGAGGCTATAAGCTACTCATATACAGAAGGGTATTATGACAGAAATTTGTTTGGCCATCGACAAATCCTTATAGAGGCATTGCACACGAACAGCTGGACAGATCATAAGGTTTGGATCTTAATGTGACTATAACAAACATGCAGTCACGCCTTTGTGTGAATTCTGGTCCAGTCCCATTTAATTTCACCAGAACTATTTGTCATCTAGATCCACAGTCTTGATCTTTCGTTCTTGCAAATATTATATAGGTCTCCTAAAAAAAACAACCACCCCGGAAGCTATCATTAGTCCTTGAAGATGGGGAAATGGGTACAAGAGGGCACCTGACTCCCACTCTGCAACAAATAGCAATGAAAAGGAGAGATCGTTACACGCTGACAGCAGTGCTTTTCTTCTGGGGGAAAATGGTGCTGGTACTCACCATGAAGTCGTTACAGTAAGTGCCACACTTTGAACTAGTGCTTTTCTTTTCTTTATTTAAAAAAAGAGGTGCTGGTACTGCATACCTTTGAATACCCCCAGGAAAAAAGCACTGACTGACAGTACATGTTCTAGGGTAGCCACATAGGTGTGGCCAAAAAAGGGGGAGCAAATAGGATACAGCATTGCATATGAAATATCATATAACTTCCCATAATGGGGAAGACGGTGAACAGGTGACTTGTTTGCATGTTGAACCTGGGTGCTAACTGTTGATGCTCAACTTGAAGGCCCTAGATCTCCCTTCTAATGGATCTTTACCTTTAAACCCAATCTGGGGTTCATTCCCCCATCTCGTTCCCCTGGAGAAACCCATGGTTTAGTGTTGAATCAGAACAAATAGCAACCGGGTTTTCTGCATATTGCCATTTGTTCCAATTTGGTGCTAAAGAGTGGGTTTTCAAAGGGGAAGCAGCAGGGCAAAGGCAAAACCACTCAGACCCATGCCTAGAAAGCCCAGCACTTTCTAGGCATGGGGAAAGGAGAAGGACTTCAAACAGAAGGACTTATGGCAACTCTGCTCCACCGTCTGCATGCAGGTCTCTACATGAACCCCAGGCACCATCAACTGGAAAGTTCAGGCACCAAGTGATGGGACTCTGGAGAGCTACTGGTGGCTGGTACTCAATGGGACTGGGAGGGTGGAAGGCAGGAAGACCAGCAGTAGGTGGAGCCAGAGGTAATGATAGGCAGAGTCATAACTAATGGCAGGCAGAACCAACTAATTCTCCTTTTGCTACCATACTCCTACTTGTTAAATCCTACAAGGGCAAGACATATGGTGGAGAAGTTGATGGGCAGTGCTATTTCTCTGGAATAGTTGCAAAAAAAGAAGGCAGACAGGTGGAGATTGCTGAAAGAAGACTGAAACTGGTGGGGGCAGTGCTCCATTTGCCCTAATTGAGCAGCCTCTTCTGGCTGCCACTGAGAGTAGACAACTGTGGTCTACATAGCCTGGCCTGATAGAAAGTAGCTTTCAATAGAGCGGGGGGCAATTTCATCAGGGAAACTACATAAATCTCCCTTCCATGGTGTAGCCAAGGGGGGTGGGGTGGCGACAGGGGGAGGGGTGGCAGGGAGGGGCAGCTGCCCCCCAATCAATAAAAATACATAGCTAACTGAGGTTCTGCCCCACCCAACAAAAGGCCTCCCCCCCCTCCAAGATCCTGGCTATGTCCATGCTCCCCTTTCAGATTTCATCAATACATTGCAACATACTTCTGTTAAAAAGCTTTTGTCTTCGCATAGTTCAGTCTCAATGAATAAGGGCTCATTCAGACTTAGGGCTCATCCACACTTGCCTTTTCCCTGCTCATTCCAGGCTTTAAGGCTCTGTTTATGAGTCACCCCCCCTTTTTTGCTCAGGAGCTTTCCCTGTGAAAACCTGCTTTTTGAAGCTCAATGGGAGCAAATGGCAACCCACAGAAAACCTGAATGGATGTATGTGTGTGTGTGTGTGTGTGTGTGTGCGTGCTTGGATATAGAGCTTTTAAGCTTGGGCCAGTGCCTAGAAAGAGTGGGGCAAAAGGTAAGTGTGGATAAGCCCTTCTGCTGTCCCACTGCTTCCCCCAGGGGAATCCCGCTCTTTGTTGCTGATTAGAAGCAAACATCTGTTGGGTTTTCTAGGTATTGACGTTTGCTCCATTCAGCAGTAAAGAGTGGGTTTTCCCAGGGAAAGTGGGGGCAGGGGGAGCAACCGAAGACTGCTCAGACCTGTGTCTAGAAAGCATGGGACAAGCAGAAAACCTTTCGGATCATAGGAGTAGCCAGTAGTAGGATTTTTGTTAGGGGAAGCAGCCAGGGGGAGCAGCCGAATTTGTTGAGCTTTTTTTTTTTTTTTTTTTTTGGAGATTGCCCCCTTAAGTTTAGAAATCATGGGGGCGGGGCCCGCCTTCTGCTAGGGGGAGCAGAACTTCAGTTAATTGAGTACAGTGGTACCTCAGGTTACAAAAGCTTTGGATTACAAACACTTCGGGTTACAAACTCCGCTAACCCAGAAGTAGTACCTCGGGTTGAGAACTTTACCTCAGAATGAGAACAGAAATCGTGTATCAGTGTCGCGGCGGCAGCAGGAGGCCCCAATAGTGAAAGCGCACCTCAGGTTAAGAATGGTTTCAGGTTAAGAACAGACCTCTGGAACGAATTAAGTTCGTAACCCAAGGTACCACTGTACTTTCAATGGTTTCCAATAATTTTGGGGAATCTGCACCCCCGGCTACACCCAGGTTTCGTATCCATTTTTTCTTGGCACAGGACACACTGTAATGGGGAGGGTGCCCTAAGGTAAATCTCCAGTTTTGTAAAACTGTTACTAAAAGTTTTTTTTTTAAGTGATTTTTAAATTCAAAAGCATTGCCTCTTTTAGTAGGATTGCTGAGATATTCCATACCAAGAGCTAATATAAATAAGATTTATTTTTTTTAAAGCAAAAAAGAGGATTTGAAACATGGCAGCCTTTATTACAAAGACAATATAGCCATGAGTGGTGAGAAGGAGGCCTCACAAAGACAATCTAAGTCTCCTCTTCGCATTATTTCAAAAGCTTTAACCCTTATACTTATAGAGATTGGAAATGATACATTTTTTTAAATGTAAACTGGCTATTTGAATTTATTTATTTATTTTTTGCTGTTCCACACCAACTTACATTCCATCTGCATTTATCTAGTGTCCCTGACGTGTCCCAATGTAACATTGTCAGTCAAGGTTCTGAACTATGTTTAACAGAACTGGGAGATCCGAGCAAATATGTTTTTCAGAACAATACGTACACAAGGCAAGACATAACAATTCTGGAGGATGTGTATGAAGGAATGAATATCAGATAACAACGTAAGTCATGGATGAGAGGGAAAAAAGACAAGAAGATGAAGGCATGACGAAAACTTAAAAAGCTAGTGTGAACAATGGCGAGCAGCATAGAGGGTTTCTATTTTTATTTTTAAAATGCTGTTGCATGTGTGTCTTTGCAAAGGCATTGGCTCTTGTTTTGCAAAGCAGAAATCAAAGTGTTATATGCACCAAGCAGATGACCGTAAAATGAGAGATGCAGCAAAAACACGGTAACCCTCCAAGTATTGCTGAAAGATGTAAAAACCCGATGCATTTTACAGTCTCAACATGGTGTATATAAGTTCTGGCAGTGATGTACGGATGAGAGGCATTGAAAAGCAATGCCCGTCACAAACGTTTCTTTTCGAGGGCGAACGCCGGCAAGCAATTGTGGCTTGATGGAGGAAGCTTAGCATTGGATGGAATGTCAAAATAAAAATTTGGAAAGCATGTTTGAGAAAGAAGCATATATGCACCATGGCATCAGCCAACGACCATAAAATGCAAAAAGGTGATGGGAGTGTGATATGGGGTGGAAAAAAAACAAACCTTGGAGAAATATCGCATCCTTGCTGCATAAAGGCACCCAGGGAAAACCAAAGGCTGTTAAATATTCCAAACTCATTTGGAGGGTCAGGAGGGTTCTGAGGGTCTCGTGGTTCTTCCTGGTTGTCCTCCAAATGCCACTCGTAAGGGCTGAATCTGCTGACTAGAAACAGAACCACGCTGACTCCAATGTAAGCAAAGACTATACACATCCAAATTTCATAGGCCAAAGGATCCAGGAAGGAGAAGACACCCGGTTTAGACTTTTGGGGCTTCTTGATCATGATGGAAATGCCCAGGCTCATAAATGGCTTGGAAAAGTCTATGACTTCTTCTCGGACCAAAGTTATAGTCAGCGGGGCAACTGCAATGTCTGCTCTCTGAAAAGACAACACACAGAAAAGAGAAGAGAGAATTACAGCCAGGTATCCCTGCCATCTTTGCATAAAAAACAAAAGGCATTTATATAGATCAGCCTTTCTGCTAACCTGGCGACCTCCGATTCCTATCACCCTCAGCCCAAACCTGTGGAGGGCACCATGGAGGCAAAGGCTGGATGGGTTTAAATGAGGATTGGATATACAGTACTCATGGAGGATAAAGCCAGCAGTGGTTAATGGCTACAATTGCTATGCCCTTCCAGCAGTATTGGAAGCAGCGTCCCTCTGAATACCAGTTGCTGGAAATTGCAAGATTGGAGGGTGCTGTTGCACTCATGTCATAAGAGCCCATCTATTCTCGCATGCAGCACATGAGCACATGAGCATCAAGTTCTCTCCCCACTTGCCTCCTAACTGTGTAGGTAGAACGTAGCCATTGTGGTCTGTGGCCAGTGAGAGCTTTATCTCCCATGAATTTGTCTAATCCTCTTTAAAAGCCACCCAAGCCAACACCTCACACATATTATATCTCAGTAATTCTTAGGTGATTTATTATACCCCTCATGATTCCTTACATTGCTTCACACACAGTACATCAGTGATCCCCAAGTCAGAGCTATAATCATCAGTATAAGTGCCCATATGTTTTGAAAGTGTGGAAAGCTTATCCTGCCACCACTCTTCTGGCATCTAGGAATCCTTCAGTCATTGCTCAAACATCTTCAAGCTAATCTTTGGAGCACAAAGGCTAGAAACAAAAAAAGAACCCGGAAGCTTGTGTTCTGTGGTTAATACTATCTCCTGTTATCATCCTGCACTTTTGCAGAATGCATACAGCCTATTGCCTTTTTTCCTTTCTTAGTTTTGGTGGGGGAGAACACCATCCTGTTCAGTTGCTATTTAAGCTGTTTGACACCAAGTTCTGGCGTTCTGCTCCACCCCCCCCCCCAATACACACACACACACACACACACACACACACACACACACACACACCAACCCAGTAATGTTTGGGCGAGGGCCCACAATGTAGTGAAGACCCATAGGCAAAATGGTCCAATGCTTTCAACCGAAAGCAGAAACAGATCCCAAGAGTCTCGAAAATAGGGTAAAAATGAGGTTATGTATGACTCTGACACAGATTTGATATTGAAACAATTGTTCAAAAGATGTCAAAGGAGGTGAGAACTCACTAGGGAAGAGGATCTGTCCCCAAATTGAAATAGCTTATAAAAAAAGGATGAATGTTTTCTGCCAAGGTATTCAAGATAGCCAGGTCTTTGCACGAAGACATGAACCTACATTTTTAATGCTATGAACAGTGCCAGGGGTGTGGGTGGCAGGAGGAAGCTGGGAAGTTTCATTTCAGAAACTGAGTCCAGGCTCAATTTAGCCTGTTCTCTATACACTTAATAAATGTGCAGACACAGCATTCCTCAACCTGGCGACCTCCTGTTGTCCTTGAGGCCATGCTGGCTGGGGATAATGGCCACCCCATTGCTGACACTAAGCGGTGCCTTGGGTTCCATGACTGAAGAAAGGAAAGGTATAAAATTAATAAAAATTAATAAAATAAACTGGGGGGATGCTTTATGCAAAAGGTGGGTTTTGAACAAAGTAACAGGGATTTAGACAAATTTAAAGCTGTTTATCATGATGCCTAGATGGAGCTTCCATGTTTAAATGCAGTATACCACTGAATGGCGCTTGCTAGGGAGTAACAGCAGGGAGAGAGGACTGTTGTCTTCAAGCCATGCTTGAAGGCTTCCCATTGGCCACTGAGGGAAACAAGGCAATGGACTAGATGGAACTCTTCTTGTGTTCTTAATTAGGGCTCATCTAGCAAATTATGGACTGTCTGGCCATTTCATTGTATCAGCACGAAAAGACATATTTGTGCCTTTAGGATGTTTCAGACGTTTGCAAGAGCAACTTCTGGGGAAAGAGGCACAAATTTCCAGCTTTGCTCTGTGAGGGACGCACACTGCTGCAGTGCTCGCACCACTAAGATAGCATCAGAAGAAGCCACAATGTGGATACGCATCAGCTATAATAATAATAACAACAATAATTTATTTATACCCTGCCCATCTGGCTGAGTCTCCCCTGCCACTCTGGCTAGACTGCCTGGCCAGCTTTGTAGGGAGCCACTTGTCTGCTGTGACAGTTTAAGCACACAGTGGACAAACACAAGCCAAAATAATGAATTATGCAACCGCTCAGCTTGGCTGTTGCAGGAACTGACTTCACAACAGACCAGGCTTCCTTCAGATCCCATTCCTTGCTGCTGGTGGTGGTGGTGGTAGCATAGTTATTCAAAATTAATACTGTGCATACAAAATAAGACAATCATTTTTCCAGACAAGACACACAGGGGCATTGGGAGAAATGCAAAAACTCTTTGCCCTTGACTTTTCTGACAGGCTCCTAAGCTCCTGAGAGAAAGCAAAGCCATCTTTTGAATGAAAAGTGTATTTGCCATAATGAGCTGTTTTATAGGGGAGCTCATCTTCAAATGGCCTTGTGGGCATTTTATTATTAAGCCCCCTGCCCCTATGAACTGCCATATGTTTCTGCCTCTCCATTGCTGGCAGTGGGGGGAAAATGAGCATGAATTTCATTATTCTGTAAAGAATAATGGTATGTAAAAGGGAGGTGTGGATGGAACAAAACTGTACGCTTCCTTCCCCTGGCTCTGGTGCAATTCATATTAGGTTGAGTGATGGCTGTCTTAATTATTTTTTTTTAAAAAAACCCTCTAATCCTTAAGGCCATAGAGACAAAGTTCAGAAAGCAAAGGTTCTAGTCCGTATGGGTGTGGAGATAAGTTTGGAAAAGTATGGCAAAGTGTCTGCATAAATCCAGAAGAGTAGCTGAATAATCAGGGATGAACTCCAGTGCCTATCAACCCATCCCTTTCCCCTCTCAAGGACAAGGAGTAAGAGAACGCATTATGCAAAGTAAGCAAAAGGAAAAAATATGCCTATTTGCATAATTCATATCAAGGTTAAAGGAGTCACCTTTCCTGATTGCAGAATGTGGCAGGTTCCCTAGTATTTGCTAAATGATTTCCTTCCTTCCTTCCTTCCTTCCTTCCTTCCTTCCTTCCTTCCTTCCTTCCTTCCTTCCTAGGTAAAATTTTGTCTAAGCAAATGCACCCAATTTGGGGCTACTTGAATGCTGCAGACCACGGGATGATTAAGCATATTAGGAGCAAATTACATATTTGGCAGCAGAAAAAGCTGCAAATTGGGGGAAAGGGCATGATTTGCAGTAAAAAGAGTAACAGGAAGGAGGGAGCTTAATCCTCCCACCTATTCTGTTTTTCTTGCAACCTCCCCCCCCCCCACAATCTATTTCCCCATGCAGTAAATATGCATCTGGAACCTTACTTTCAGGGCAGAACAACAACACTGAATTATATGGGGAAAGGTACCAGGGGCAGGGGTTTCCTTAATTAAATTCACAAGCCCTACCCTAGGCTCTCCCCATATTTTGGCCAATTCATGGCCCCAATAACTTTATAATAAATAAGAGCTAAAGGAGCTGTGCTTCAAGGCTAGCTCAAGGCAATTTGGCACCTGACGCAAACCACAAAATGGTGCCTCTGTCCCTGCCAGCGAAGAAGGGGTGAGTGCAGATCTACATCAGGAACAAGGAGGGAAGGAAGATCTACACCTGTACCTGCTGCCCCTGTAGATCTTGCAGCCTGAGGCAGTTGCCTTGCCTTGCCTTGCCTTGCCTCAAAGGTGGGCCGGCCCTGTATTTGAGTGCTGGGGAAAAGTAGCTGGAGCAACTGGCTGGCAAGGAATAGTAGCAGAAGCAATGCCAGATTCAGGCTCTGGAGGGCTTTTGGGCACAATGGGTTTGCCTGCCAATCAGGCTTATAGGCAGTTGTCAAAACATAAAAGTTTTTAAATGTTTTAAATATGCTTTAATTATATTTTACATTGCTTTTTGTTATCAGAGGAAGGTTTGCTGCCCTGGGCACCTTTGGGAAGAAGGGCAAGATATACGTTTAATAAAATAAAATAAATTCAAAACCAGTCACACAAACATAAACTACATGGTTTGGAAAGCAATTTCCCTTTGGATTTCACATTTCTCCAGATCTTTCAATACAGATCTCAGCTTCACACCAAAATGTGCAAAAAAGAGAAAGAAAAATATTTGAGGAAACAGTACTTTAAGAAATGTTCATATTGAGATAACAAGATTTAAATATCTTTTTTGAGAAAAAAAGGTTGTGATAAAATACATGTGTAAAGTACCGGTACTTATTTAAGCACATTTTTATGATAAAAAAACAGATTGATGCAAAAGTAGAATGGACCTGGCATATGAATGGAAACATGATCAATCCACCTTTGTTCATCAGCAATGTGAAAGTCCTCTCTAACCAGATCTGCTCAGGCAGAGAAGTCTGCCTTCCTGTTTCGTTAAAAAACCCACAGTATCATTGCCTGCCTTACACTCAGAGCTATTGTGCTCCCTGTGGAGAGAGGTTGAGAAGTGCAATCATGTTCACGTAACACACCCGAGGCTCTCTGCAACACATCAGAACAACAGCCTTCTGAGTTGTACTAATCCCAGAAGATCAAGGGAGATTTCTGAACTGAGACGAACTACTACCCTACAGAAGGCTGGCTTTGGCATGGAGATTTCGTTGTCTGCAAACTCTTTTATCATTCACTGGATGAATCTGCTGTAGGGCGACATGTAAGCAGATCCCAAACTGAAATGATATTGCCAGTGTGGTCATGAGAAAAGCAGGTTAGATGTGGCTAGCGGGTGGGGAGAATCCAAGAGTTATGGATGCACGGAGCATCAGGGTTCAGCATTGTCGAGTTGCTGCTAAGGTCCGCACCCATGCAGGCTACCCCTCTGGTCTGTCAACCCTTGGAGCCCCCTGGCTCTGCCTCCTCTCCTCTTCATTGCTGCTACCTACTCACCTGCCTTTTCTGAGCAGGCAGTCTGTTAGGAGATGCAGAAGCATCTCATCTACCTATCTTCTGCTCTCCCTTAGGACAGTTTGGCAGACTGGCAAGTGAAGGAAGGGGCCATGGTTGCAATGCCAGAGAGAAAGTGGGCCTGTTGAGAATATATTGGTCAAAACATGGAGCTGGCATTTAACTGAGCAGTTCTGGGGAAATCACTTTGTGTTGGACAATATTCAGACATCTGTTAGGGCTCAATGAAGGGGGAGGACCCCTAGGTCAGGGAATGGGAGCCTCATGCCCACAGCCCTCCAGGCTTCTCTTCCCCAGGCCACACACCCTCCCTAGCCACACCCTCCATGTGTTTTTGTTTTGTTTTCCCTGCATAGAATTCTGATAACACTTCTTGCTTCCCTAGATGGAGGATTGAGGTGTGTGTGTGTGTGTCTGATTTCATGGACTGAATGGACACAGGAATGGTAGAAGGCAGCAGCTGGGGGACCCTCAAGAGAAGATGGCTCTGAGCCTGGAGAGTGGTGCTGGGGTCAGAGGGAGAAGACTGGGAAGAGGAGGTGTCGGAAGCTGAAGGGGTAACAGGGCTTAGTGAGCTGGGAGAGGCTGTGGCAGTCCAGAATCAGAGGGAGAAGCAGAGGCTGGAGAAGAAGTGGGTGAAGAGGCAGAGATTATCCAGGCTGGTGAAGAAGCCAAGGTGTCTCTCCCTCCTGCTGTGGTGAGCTCCCCTCTCACCCGGGTCTCCTAGAACCAGAAGAAGTATGAAGAGGGAAGAGCAGAGACAGGCACATTGGCAAAATCTCAGATTGCTGGGGAGGACACGGGGAAGGAGGATACCTGGGCAGCTGTGGGAAGGTGGGGATCTTCAGCTACTGCAACTGCCTCATAGGGGTAAAACCTACAGAGAAGAGTTGCTGGGCTCCATTGTCAGATACAGATCTACAGATCTTGCTAAAGCATAAATGTCCCCCAATCCTTACAAATTTCTTTTCTGGCCCCTGTGAGAACAGGATGCTGAAGTACATGGGACATTTGTCCCATCCAGCAGGCATTCATATTCATTCATATATATATATATATATGATATTTACCTGCAGCCCAAAGTGATAACCACTCCGAGAAACACTTTACCATGTAATTCTACTTAACGTATAATCCGCAAATAACACATCAGATGCTGCTGACCAAACTGCATATTACCTGCCTCAGCACTAAAACGACTAAGGCTATTTCACACATATTTATGTCCCGCTGAAGAAAGTGGGGCTTACTTTGGAGTAAACAACATGTGTAACATAACACCGCTAAGTCTACTTTCTCCTCCTGGCAGCTGAGATGATTGAACGACCGCCAACCCAGATGAGGGTTTGCTGTTGTGCTCACAGAAGCAGGGATGGCTCCAATTTGAGTGCAGAGGAATGGCTTTTCACACCGGGCAAGAACATTTTCATCATGAAGTCTCCAGGTGTTTTACAAAATCCTTGCTGGGTGAGACTGAGCTTGTATCATTCATCCACATTTTACCGTGGGTAAAATGTCAGGCTCCTTGAGGTTAACTACATGGTCAAACATCACTCAGCAAGTCAACCGCAGAGCCAGAACAGAACAGGGTGGTCCTGGCTTCCACTCCATTTCTTTAATTGCTCAAGAGCTTTTATATTCCGGAAGCTCTCCCTCTTGGTTAACCTAAGCCTACCTCTCTTATAATTTGAAACGTTCACTTCTTGTCCTGTTTTTAGTCAATAAGGCAAAATGCTTGCTCTCTTTTTCTGTCTAAGATCCCTTTAAACCTGCTAAGGTCACCTCTACATAAGGATGTCAGAGAATTCCCATGAAAACAGAAACAGGAGCAATGTTCACTTGTTTGTCCGATGGCCATAACATAAACCATTCCATTGAATACAATTGGCATTTGCTACTATTCATGCTTTCACTCTCTAAGCAATATGTAATTGATTAACCCTCCCACCCCCCAATATTTGCTTTCCATTATTCCACCCCATTCATTACAATGCAATGACAAGATAACACACATAATTAATGTGCATATGGACATAACATCCATATTGTCATACTGGATGTTGGGAGGAATAATGTAGTTTTTGGTGGAAGGTGGCAGACAATGGAAACAGTTTTGTATACAACAAATACAAATATCTCTACATTATAGATGTTACTTGGTTTAACTGTCATGGACCCTTATGCAGGATGGTGAAATTCCCAATAATTCCTTGGGAAAGGAGTAGCCATGACAGCTATACTAATTTTTTCAGGTTCCCCAAATTTGCAGCTGTCCTAAAGAAAACTTGAGTGAACGCTTGAAATGATGGAAGTCACATAATTGATAATGGTCAATAGGTGACAGACAAAGAGATACATCATGCCCATGTTTTGGACATTCACCACAGTACTGTATATCCCAAAGTGATATTTCTTACTTTCTTTGCACATTTATGTACCTGCATGCACATCTATGGAGCTTTGCCAGTATAGATGATAGAAATTGGGCCCTGCTTGGCTTTGCTGTCCATTCAATCATATGGTTAAGGAAAACTACAACATATGCACAAAAGTTCAATGGCAACTTACCCCATAGACCAGCTCACCCACCATGCCATTCCACATTTTAGTGTCAGGATCCCTTGCTCCGTATTTCCCATCAGGAACAATGGACAGTTCATATTTTATCCCAACGTGCTTTGCTATTTCATATGCAAGATCAACACAATAGCCTTCATATTTTTCATTTCCTCCCTTTTGGTCAGGAGATTGCTTGCGCATCACGTAGGGTGCTTCCTGTGAAATGACAGGGGGTGAAAACAAAAACCAAAGTCCTTCCCCCCCCCCCAGTTTTAATATACATCTTCTATTATTAATGTTCCTGGAGTCTGCAGGGTGTGTGTGCAGCAGAGATGGGCAAATCTGCAAATTTTGTTTTCTCTCAGTTTCTCATTTTTCAATCTTAAGTTCAGTTCCCCATATTCCTACACCAGTTTGCAAATTCCAGCTTTTATAGTCCTCAGGAAATTAGGGTGAATTTCTTCTAAGTGCATACACATTCGTATGCAATTTTATCTAAAACACATGTTATTTTACTTTTTCAGAATGTATTTTTTGTGCATTGTTTCCACTAATTTATGCATCTCAATGCATGCTTTACCAAGCATACAGTTGTGTACACATTACTTGGCTGAAGAACTCCATTGTTCTCCAAATGCAAATAGGGTAGATCTGCCTTCTCTCCCTAGTTTGCAGATGTCCATCTTCATCTGCAGCACTATCTCAGAAATGCTGGAAGTAAGCCGAGATGGAAGAACATAATGGGCCATGTTTGGATAATCTATTAGCTTTAACCTTGAAGAAAACCCCTTGCACACTCATCTCCCTATAAGCAGCCATTGTTGGCCCCCGTCTATCTCTAGAAACAGTGGAGTGTGCCCCCGGGGGTGAAATCAAACTGTTGTGTTTGCAGCACCAAAGTGACCTCCTTGGGGTGCAAGCCTGGGTAGAATGTATGGAGGACCTTGGTTGCCCAGATGACAAGACCCGCCTCTTGGCCTTGCTGATGTTGTCCAAAAGAAAGCACAGCAGTACATTTGGCACCAGCTTGGCCACAGGAGTTGCTGGAAGGAGGCATACAATGCACCACCCAACTGTCTTAGAGACTCCACTCTGGATTTGTGTAGGGTTTACTCCTTAGAGGGGGTGGGAAAGACTCTTCCAATGCAGAGCTATGGGTCTTTTTGGCACCTCCCATACAGTAGGCAATGGTAAAGTGTTTGGGGCTTCTTGAGGTTAGAAAGGAGATACGGTAACTAAAGGAGAAGCACGACTGGTTTATACACTTTTGGAGAGAACGATCCTTTTCTAAGACTTCTATTTGCTAGTTACAAACTGGCTGCTCTGGAACTTACAAGGATGGTTGTGACCACGATGGTCCTGTTCTCAACAGAGGAAGTGTCGTTGGAGACTGTGGGGTCTACTGCTGGCACAAACCTCTCATATTCATTCCAGTAACCGGCCTGTAATTGAAGAGAACACAGCCAAATTAGCACGTTGCATTTCAACTGTGTTAATATTTCACCAGCCACTCCATGCAATCCACTGGGCTGCTGTGGGGATAATGACAACCCTGCTGATTGGCACTCCTGGTGCTTTACATAAATTAGCACAAGACACACATGCAAAAAAAACCACAAAACATTCAAAGGGGTTTTTTGTTAAAGGTACAGTATTTTTTTTAGGAGTGCTTTCCCTTTCTTTTTGATATGTCTTGCAATAAGGGTTTTGCAATCAAGAGAACATTTGCAGATATCCATTCTTAATGTTATTAATATGTATTTCCTCCTTTCATTCAATAGCTCATCTATAGATTGGTGTGTGTGTGTGTGTGTGTGTGTGTGTGTGTGTGTGTTGTAGGATATGTACTCCAATCCACTGCTTGATGTAGGGAATCTTGCAACACATGGCTATAACAGCCTCTGCTTGAAGAGCTGCAGTGAGGCAGAGCCCGCCAGCCTTCTAGCTAATTGGTCCCATTGATGAACCACTCTTACCTTGAAGGCATAACTCCTAACAATCAACCAAAACCTCCCTTCCTGTAACTTAAGCTTTTTAGATCTAGGGCTTATCTACAGTTTTCTTTTTGCCCTGCTCTTTCCAGGCACAGGTCCATGCTTTAAAGCTCCATGTCTGAGTGCTCTTCTTCTTTCTTTGCCCTGGAGATTTCCCCATGAAAACCCACTCTTTAAAGCTCAGTTGGAGCAAACAACAAGTGAAACATGTGGCAATTTGGTTTTTTTGGGGGGCGGGATTGCTGTTTGCTCTGAAGTGGAGAAAAAGCAAGTGTGGATAAGCCCTTAGTCTGCTGCCCTGCCCCCCCCCCCCGCCAAACATTTTTAATAACCCTTGCGCTGGAAATCACAGGAGGGGAGAGTGTTGTTGTGTTCAGGTCTTGCTTGTGGGTTTCCCATGGGCATTTTGTTGGCCACTGTGATGGGTCCTGATCCAGCAGGGTCCTGATCCATACCAGACCAGTATTGAGTGGCACATGGCTTTCATCACCTGTTCACCTTAAAAGGACTGCAGAGATCTACAGGTGGGGCTTTAATCTCATTTATTTCTATTTCACAAATTTATAAACTGCTTTCCAGCCTAGGCCATCAAAGCGTTGTAGAACAAGATTAAAATAAGATAAAATACAAAACCAAACACATTACTGAATGCAGTTAAAACCATTCCTACAAACCACAAAAGCAATGAATCAATTGATTATTTCATAAATAACAGGGTCACACTTCATGGAAAGCCTTCTCAAACGAAAACAGCTTCAGTTAGGCACCTAAGCACCACAACACTGGGTACCTGTCTAAATTCAGCTAGCAACTGATTCCAGGTGGCTAGAGATTCAGCCCTAAAATCCTGGAATCTTAGTATAAAGTAAGTGCACCTGAAGGGTATGTGGTACTCTCAGCCATGTCCCTTCTGAGGAGGCCAGACACCAAGGAAAGGTGAGGTAACTGATCCCACAGCGTTGTCAGAGGCAGTATAGCCCTGAATGTCAGTTGATGGGAATCACAGAACCATAGTAATGTAGAGTTGGAAGGGGGTTCCCAAGGGTCATCTAGTCCAACCCCCCTCCAATGCAACCATAAGTGCGGAGAGCACTGCTGCTCTCAGATCCTACTTTGGGGCTTCCTAGAGACACCTGAGGCTTTTCTTATTTTCTTATACACTATTTATTGCTTTTAATGGTTTTATGCATACTGTATAGGCGTGCTCTGGTCCATGGGGTCACGAAGAGTCGGACACGACTGAACGACTGAACAACAACAACAACAAATTATAGATTGTTGTGAGATTTGTAAATTTATAAAGGAAAACTGGTATATGGTGTTTTTAAAAATAATTAATAAAATAAAAAGGAAGCCCCCCACAAGTCTGAAGTCTGCTTGTCCCAAATGGCTCTATTAAAATATTTCTGTTTTTCAGCTGACCCTTTCTTCTATTTTAAACTCATGGTAGAAGCAGGGCTGAACTGGGAGAGTAAATACACATTCGCCCATGTGTGGCTTACCTTCCGTGGTCCTCCAGGTCTCATTTCATAAACGTCAATTGTATAATTAGTTCTACGTCCGTAGGTATCAAATTGGACATTTCCTGTCATTCCTTGCACTTGGACCTTAGCAATGATAAATCACAACATACTGTCATTGAGAGGAATAAGATGCCCACAGATCTGAAATATTTTTCAATCTACTGGACATGCTTTCACTCCAGCACCCAATCTTCCGAAGAGGAATTTATTGCTTCTGGGGTGGTACAACCACAACACATTTCCCCTTTCAATGGTCACAGTTCCCTGGGAACTTAACCCCCCCCCACCAATTCCGTATAGACTCACATAAACAACGTTTGCTCTGTGAATAGTAAACGATAATAACTCCGCCTCTCTTGCAGACTTGTCTACTTGGAACTGCCACCCAGAGCACCTACATTAGGGGGAAGTGATGTGTTGGCTTCCATATATTGTTGGAATTCAACTCATACGAACCCTAGATGGCATGGCTAATGGTCAGGGATGATGAGAGTTGTAGTCCTGCAACATGTGGAAGACTCCACATTGGCTACCCCTGACTTAAGCAATGCTGACATAGGATGTTGCCTTCTGCTGAATCCGACCAATTGGTCCATCTTGCTCATTATTCTCTACAGCAACCAATGGGCAGTGGTTCTCATTTGCCGGGGAAACATGAGTGCGAGAGTACAGTTGTCCTAATGTTCTGCTTGTAGGTTTCACATAGGCACCTGGTCAGCTGTTGTGAGGACATTTTGAGCACAAAGTAGGTGCTTCTAGCTCTGACCCTTTCCTACAACACAGGTACAACCTCCCTTGCTTCTTTCAACTCCCTGGTTCTCATGCTCATTTGGCACAACTCCCTAGTTCTCATGCTCATTTGCAGCTAAGCTAAGCCTAAGTACATGCAACTGAAATAATCTTCCCCCAATCTATTCCTTCTTCCTTTATTCCATTGTTTCCCCCACGGTGAATTTTAGATTGTATGTTCTTCGGGGCAGGGACCTGTCCTTCTTGTATTTAAATAAATACATCATACATACAAAATGTCAACAAAGATGGTAGTGTAGATTTTCAAGGGAAATGTGTTCAACGCAGGCTGAATCATAGGAGCCAGCTCCTAGGGGCGGAGGTCCCTTCATGTGCCCCCCTAAAATATTTGAGGGGACTGGGGGTGCCAAAGTTGATGGGTATTGCCATTAAAGTGGTTTCTGTGCACCACGTCATGTGATTGATTATGCGGGGTGGGGCACACTTGGGCCCCCTCAATATTTTATTCAAGTTGGCACCCCTGGTCTGAAGGCAGACAACCTGTTTACATGACATTGTAAGGTATCAGGTAAAATAAAGGCAATACAAAAATTTTGCATGCCAAAGCCAGGCTGTGTACTTTACAGTTGCATGCACAGTCAAACACATTTCCTGGATCCCTTAAAGATACCGTAACCTATATAGCCCAAATACATTAGGATTTAAGTTGGTGTCGTCATTGCTTTTGTCCTTACCATTTTCAGTGCTCTTTCTATATCAATCCCTTGGCTCCAAGGCACAGCAGGGTTTGCTAGGCAATCTCCAGCACTACCTCTCCGGGAGACATCAACACGCTGCCTTCGGAGATACCGGAAAGCTTCTGCTATAACTAGTATGGCATCGTGGGTCAGTGCAGATGTGTACTGAAGAAGATGCAAAGGAGACAGTTTGACAAACTGCATTTTGGTAACAGCTTCAAACCCAGTTTTGCTCCCTGTGTTTGTTTGTTTTTCATCCTGGACTAGTCACTCTAACTAGCCCACATCCCTGGAGATGTCAAACTTCATTTTGTAATTACATAATTGTTGACACAGGAGGAAGAAGGGGTTTACATTTTCCTTCAAATTCATGCTGGTCATTGACTGTGACAATAAATATTTGCTTTCCTTTACATTCACATTTACCTTTATATTGTCTTTCGATGACGAACAATACTCATGGAGGCTTAACAAGAGACTAGTCCACAACAAAATAAAACCAACAACAGCAACAATAAAGTGTCATCTGCGTATGTAGATCTGCTGGGTCATCTTATTCAATATTAACTATGCTGATCTCAAGGAGATGTCTTCCTTCTGTAGCCCCTATTTAGGAGACCCAAATGATTCCTTCCTCTCTGTCATTCTTCATCAACTCCTCCCAAAATTATTTTTGGTGCTTTTGGAAGTTGTGTCTACTAGCACTTTCCCTCCCCTTCCTTCTATAGTGTTTATTTATTTTACCACATCTTTCACCTTTCAATATGCAGTGGTTTTTGTGAGGTATTACCATCTGTTGCAATTTTATAGGGAGCTGCCTTATTCTCATCCATCTAGCTCAGCATCCATCTACATCAGGGCATCCAACCTGCTGCCCTCCAGCTGTTTTGGACTCCAACTCCCACGGTCCAGCCAGCATGTCCAATGGTTAGGAGTGATGGGAGGTGTTGCCCACAACTTCTGGAGGGCACCATGTTGTATCTATGCCAGCCTCCCCCAACCTTCTGCCTTCCAGATATTTTGGGCAGGAAGTCTCAGCAGCTCCAGAGCAAGAGAGTGCGCAGGTGAGCACGAGAGAGAAGTTAACATGACTTCTGGTATCTGCCGTAGAGCAGCTACCAGAAGGATCAGCACAGATTGGAGGATCCAGTTCGTGTGACATACCTGGACAGAAGGCAAAGAGCCCACTCACCTGGCTATGGACCTAGGCTGCATGCCTGGCTGCTTTGCCCCTGCTCTTGCTCAGGGGTAGAGCACTTGTTTTGCATGCAGAAGGTCCCACATTCAATCCCCAGCATCTCTAGATGGGGCTGGGAATGGCCCATTAGTGAAATGCTGGAGAGCTGCTGCTAGTCAGCATAGACCAGGGGTCCCCAAACTAAGGCTCGGGGGCCCAATTGCCTTCTAAATGCGCCCCACGGACAGTTCAGGAATCAGCGTGTTTTTACATGAGTAGAATGTGTCCTTTTATTTAAAATGCACCTCTGGGTTATTTGTGGGGCCTGCCTGGTGTTTTTACATGAGTAGAATGTGTGCTTTTATTTAAAATGCATCTCTGGGTTATTTGTGGGGCATATGAATTCGTTCATTTCCCCCCCCCCAAATATAGTCCAGCCCCCACACAAGGTCTGAGGGACAATGGACCGGCCCATGGCTGAAAAAGTTTGCTGACTCCTGGCATAGACAATACTAGCCTAGTTGGACCAATGGTCTGACTTGGTATAAGCAGTGCTTCCCCCCCCCCTAAAAAAATGTTTAGGGGTACTCTCATTTTGACTCAAGGAAATCACAATTTTATAGTTCAAATTGGAAAAAAATAAATATAGTAAATGGACAAAAGTACAAAGATTCACAAAATGTTTAGGGGTGTGCGCCCCCCCCCCACCCAGAAAAAAGCACTGGGTGTACGGTAGCTCCTTATACTCTTATGCCTGTTTCCTGGGTCATAGATTTGTTTTAAAACCCTCTCAGAATAGGAGGATGTTGCATAGTTGTTGTGGTGTACACTGTAGAGGCACTATCTCAAATTTTTAACTTGATGTGTGGCACAGATTCACCAAGAAAAGTTGGTAACCACTCACGTAAAACAAAATTCAAGGCCTCATTAGGTGCAGGGTCTATTCATGACATTTTCCTGCCTATAAGCCAAAGAGATGTTATATATTCTATATAACATCTCTTTCTGTCCTCTTTTTGCTTGAAGGTTTTCTTCTTTTTCTTTGTTAAACAATGAGCTAGCCAATATAGGCTGTCTGGTGTTAAAAGCACAGCAACCATGAATTACATCTCTCTGGACCGCATTTTCTATTAACTCAAATATGTAGCCAGCAATAAATCTGTTTATTTTTTTTTCCTTAGGAAAACAACGAAAACACACCACTTTCACTGCTTTCTCATACGGTTCAGAATTACCGTTCTTATTGAGGTTATAAATCTGATAAGCATTCGTCTTCACAGGAAGGGTAAGATCTCTAAATGATTATTATTATTTTTTGCCAGTGAATTGAATTTATTTCAGAGAAAGACTTAAAAAGGAAAAGAAAACCCAACTCTTCAAAACGAGAGACTTGCCTATATCCCGAATATATTGCTTTCTGTGGTCGGCATTCCATTTCTTTGTAGCTGAATATTCAGAGTTGACAAAATTAGCTGGAGACTCCCCGTGTGATTTAGAACCCTGATTATGCAGGATTCTAAATTGTGCAGAGAACCTCTGTGGCTACCACAGAAGCTTCTCAACAGCTGGGGAAGAGCCACTGGGCTAGCTTCCCAGCTGGTGGGTTGCTGTTGCTTCCTGGCAGGGGCAGAAGCGAGGCAGGGGAGGGTGGCATGGTGCAAAGTCACTGCACCAGTCTCCTGACTGCTTCAGCCCTCTCCCTCCCAGTAAGTAACAGTGACTCACTGACCCACCTGGAAAGTGGATTCTCCCCAGGATGTCTCTCCACTTCAGAAACATGCTTTCTGACTTATGAGTGCTGAAAAAAAATGGGGATGTTGATGCACTTGGGGGGGGGGGAGAGAGAGAGAGTCCAAATAGGGCTCATATAATATCCTTTTCAAAGAAGAAGAAGAAGAAGAGTTTTGATTTGATATCCCGCTTTATCACTACCCGAAGGAGTCTCAAAGCGGCTAACATTCTCCTTTCCCTTCCTCCCCCACAACAAACACTCTGTGAGGTGAGTGGGGCTGAGAGACTTCAGAGAAGTGTGACTGGCCCAAGGTCACCCAGCAGCTGCATGTGGAGGAGCAGAGACATGAACCCGGTTCACCAGATTACGAGTCCACTGCTCTTAACCACTACACCACACTGGCTCTCTTCAAGCGATGCCAGTGGCTGCCACCAGACCTTGTGACAGCAAATCCATTAATTAATTAACGGGGGCACCATCTCAAAGCCTGGTAAGCAAGGCACTGGGCTTTGAGAAGGAGGCATGAGGATCTGGCAGGGTGCTATGGACCCCCTGTCTCTTCCCCAAAGCCAAGTTAGAGCTTTCCCAGTTTTGGGAAGGGGGTAGGAGGGCTCTAGGACCCAGCCACATCTCCTTCTCAAAGGTGGGCACCTTCTTACCTGCCTTTGGGAAGGTAGTCTGAGGACAGGAGGGAGTGCCAAAATTTGGCCTCACACAGGGTGCCATAGTACCAAGTCCCCCACAGGCTTAATGCTAATATCTAGAATGTAGGCATCTGAATGCTGTGTTTTTTGGCCTGCTCAGAATTTACTGACTCCGAGTCCAAGTGTTACAGTGGGGGGTTACTGATTGTGTAGATGCAGAAATGCTATTCACTTTTATCCAAAGACATGGCTTTGAAACCCATGAAACCCATGAAAGCTCAGGCATTACAGCAAGTTGTGCTTTAACTAACTAACTAACTAGCTAACTAACTAACTAACTAACTAACTACACTTTCCTTTGTAGCCAAGGGAATGAGAAGAGGAGGGAAGGGAAGACAAAGAGAGAAAGTGTACTTGAGCGTAGGCTCATTCCTGCTCCATAAAATTATGTTTTGAACCAGGAATGTTACATGTGGATGTGGGGAGAGACTGAGGCTTAATTTGTGCAACAAGTCACGTTTGGTTTGAACCATGATTTATTCAACAAACCATGAGTCATTTCACGGATGGATGAACCAGCCATGGCTTATATCCAGCTAGTCTTGCCTGACCAACGTCTATGGTGGGTGACCTAACAAACCATGATTAAACAAGGCTGTCGGATTCAGACACCATATCATAACATAGTTAAAACAGGTAATGGTTTGTGAGCCATCAACAACCCATGGTTTTGCTTTATGTTTGTTGGTGGACAATAAACAATAGTTAGTCTGCTGGGCTAGGTTTACACATTCAGAATAACCAGTTTGGCTAAACAAACCATGGCTTAGCATTATGTATGAACCAGAGAAGAGAGAGAAGCAGGAACACAGAAAGAAGGATGTATATGATTTTAATAACATGGCTGAAGCTAAGGTTGAAGGTGGGTTCTGAAAAAGTTGAAGACTACTGTGCTACAACATACAAACTCTGAGTTAAAGGCTAATATGAAAAGTAGTGGGTCGTAGCAAACCAAGTACTACTCAGAGTAGACCCATGGGAATTAATGGGCCTAAGTTAGCCATGTCTATTAACTTCAGTGGGTCTATTATGCATAGAACTATTATTCATTTCATTTGTATACCACCCTTCATTCATAGATCTCAGGGCATTTCACAGCATACAAAATACAAGATAAAAACACAAAAACATATAAAAAAACAATAACAAAAAACCCACAAATAACTAACCCTCTTTCCCCCAACCCATCCCATATTATAGGACACTGGGTGGCAACCCTATGGACACTGGGTGGCAACCTCTCAAAACATGAGCAGGTAAACATTCCTTTTATCTGCTATTTCACTTCTACTAAACTAAATGGTGGAATGATGTCATCAAAGCCACAGCCAAACCATACGTTTAAAGCACTTTAAATAGTGATGGCTTCCCTAAAAGGATCCGGGAGCTGCAGTTTCCTAAGGGTTTTGAGAGTTCTTAGTAGACCCCCCCTATTCCCTTCCTAAAGGTACTCTGGGAAGAAGAATTGCTAAACCACTCTGGGAACTTTAGCTCTAGGAGGGGAATAGGGGGTCTCCTAACAACTCTCAGCACCCTTAGCAAACTACAGCTCCCATAATTCTTTGGGGGAAGCCATGGCTGTATGTTGTTGTTCAGTCGTTCAGTCGTGTCCGACTCTTCGTGACCCCATGGACCAGAGCACGCCAGGCACGCCTATCCTTCACTGCCTCTCGCAGTTTGGCCAAACTCATGTTAGTAGCTTCAAGAACACTGTCCAACCATCTCATCCTCTGTCGTCCCCTTCTCCTTGTGCCCTCCATCTTTCCCAACACCAGGGTCTTTTCTAGGGATTCTTCTCTTCTCATGAGGTGGCCAAAGTACTGGAGCCTCAACTTCAGGATCTGTCCTTCTAGTGAGTACTCAGGGCTGATTTCTTTGAGAATGGATAGGTTTGATCTTCTTGCAGTCCACGGGACTCTCAAGAGTCTCCTCCAGCACCATAATTCAAAAGCATCAATTCTACGGCGATCAGCCTTCTTTATGGTCCAGCTCTCACTTCCGTACATTACTACTGGGAAAACCATAGCTTTAACTATACGGACTTTTGTCGGCAAGGTGATGTCTTTGCTTTTTAAGATGCTGTCTAGGTTTGTCATTGCTTTTCTCCCAAGAAGCAGGCGTCTTCTGATTTCGTGACTGCTGTCACCATCTGCAGTGATCATGGAACCCAAGAAAGTGAAATCTCTCACTGCCTCCATTTCTTCCCCTTCTATTTGCCAGGAGGTGATGGGACCAGTGGCCATGATCTTAGTTTTTTTGATGTTGAGCTTCAGACCATATTTTGCGCTCTCTTCTTTCACCCTCATTAAAAGGTTCTTCAATTCTTCCTCACTTTCTGCCATCAAGGTAGTATCATCAGCATATCTGAGGTTGTTGATATTTTTTCCGGCAATCTTAATTCCGGTTGGGGATTCATCCAGTCCAGCCTTTCGCATGATGTATTCTGCATATAAGTTAAATAAGCAGGGAGACAATATACAGCCTTGTCGTACTCCTTTCCCAATTTTGAACCAATCAGTTGTTCCATATCCAGTTCTAACTGTAGCTTCTTGTCCCACATAGAGATTTCTCAGGAGGCAAATGAGGTGATCCGGCACTCCCATTTCTTTAAGAACTTGCCATAGTTTGCTGTGGTCGACACAGTCAAATGCTTTTGCATAATCAATGAAGCAGAAGTAGATGTTTTTCTGGAACTCTCTGGCTTTCTCCATAATCCAGCGCATGTTTGCAATTTGGTCTCTGGTTCCTCTGCCCCTTCGAAATCCAGCTTGCACTTCTGGGAGTTCTCGGTCCACATACTGCTTAAGCCTGCCTTGTAGAATTTTAAGCATAACCTTGCTAGCGTGTGAAATGAGTGCAATTGTGCGGTAGTTGGAGCATTCTTTGGCACTGCCCTTCTTTGGGATTGGGATGTAGACTGATCTTCTCCAATCCTCTGGCCACTGCTGAGTTTTCCAAACTTGCTGGCATATTGAGTGCAGCACCTTAACAGCATCCTCTTTTAAAATTTTAAATAGTTCAGCTGGAATATCATCACTTCCGCTGGCCTTGTTGTTAGCAAGGCTTTCTAAGGCCCATTTGACTTCACTCTCCAGGATGTCTGGCTCAAGGTCAGCAACCACATTTCCTGGGGTGTATGAGACCTCCATATCTTTCTGGTATAATTCCTCTGTGTATTCTTGCCACCTCTTCTTGATGTCTTCTGCTTCTGTTAGGTCCTTTCCACTTTTGTCCTTAATTGTGGTAATCTTTGTACGAAATGTTCCTTTCATATCTCCAATTTTCTTGAATAAATCTCTGGTTTTTCCCATTCTGTTGTTTTCCTCTATTTCTTTGCATTGCTCGTTTAGAAAGGCCCTCTTGTCTCTCCTTGCTATTCTTTGGAAATCTGCATTCAATTTCCTGTATCTTTCACGATCTCCTTCGCATTTTGCATGGCTGTATAAAATGCTTTAAATGTATGGTGTGAATGTGGCCCAAGTTGAGGAGACACTTGTAACCCATTTCCCTAGCACTCTAGATCAGGGGTCAGCAAACATTTTCAGCAGGGGGCTGGTCCACTGTCCCTCAGACCTTGTTGGGGGCCGGACTATATTTTGAAAAAAAAAAAAAATGAACAAATTCCTATGCCCCACAAATAACCCAGAGATGCATTTTAAATAAAAGGACACATTCTATTCATGTAAAAACACACTGATTCCCGGACCGTATGTCGGCCGAATTTAGAAGGAGATTGGGCTGGATCCGGCCCCCAGACCTTAGTTTGTCTACCCATGCTCTAGATAGTTGGTAGCCCAAATATATCTGGGAGGAGCCAATCTTTCATAAACTTAACTAACTAACTAACAACTAACTAACTAACTAACCAACGCTTCTTCTGATTCATATGTTTGTTTTTTGTTAGAGCTTTTTTTTTAAAAAAAGTTATAAACTAGCAAATATCACAGAACATCGCCACTGTACAACTGAGCATTAGAGTCGACTTTTGCTCTTAAATAGACAAGAAAAGGGTTTTGTAAGAGCTGTCCAATCTATTACTACATAAAGCTCACACAGTGGTATTTTCTCCCTCGGGCCAGGCCTGCTTTAATGATCAGAAGCCCAAATGCAGCCTCCTTGGAATCATGCCAAGAGACAAATCAAATTTTCTATTTTATTTGTATTCTACTAACAAATGCATGAGCATGAAAAGGAAAGCCAGTGAGGGAAGAAGGAAAGAGTAGATGAAATACTGAATAAATCAACACACCAGGGCATTAGTCTCTAGCCAATTACATTTCTTAGTCTCAGACACTGTACATTCATTTGTCAGGAAGGTTTTCTAAAAGGGAGTGGCTGTCTCTTTCACAAACACTGTACAAATTTAACAAATCAGGAGTAAATCTGTGCAAATATTAGATTCAGGTAGGTAGCCATGTTGGTCTGACACAGTCAAAATAAATTAAAAAATTAAAAAATTGTCCAGTAGTATCTTAGAGACCAACTAAGTTTGTTCTGGGTATAAGCTTTCGTGTGCATGCACACTTCTTCAGATGTGCAAATATTAGTTTAGTTCCTGAGTGATACCCAACAATAAGAGTATTTTTAAAAGCTAGAGGAGTACTTTCTTTGCCCCCGACCCCCAAATCAGTTATTTTTAGGCCTAAACTATAGTAAATTACACTACAGAGCTCTGATAAAGGACACACTGCAATGTGCTCTTTGCACTGGATTGGACAAGATAGCACTGTCCTGCCTCCAAGTAGGAATGGGTGAATATGTCAGTTTTGGTTTCTCTCAGTTTACCAGTCTTAAGTTCAGTACAGTCAAACCTTTGTTCCCAAACGCCTCCATTATTTTGGCTCCCAAATGCCAAAAACCCAGAGGTAAATGCTCCGGTTTTCAAATGTTTTTTGGAACATGAACGCCCGACGCGGCTTCCACTTGAGTGCAAGAAGCTCCTGCAACCAATCAGAAGCCATGCCTTGGTTGTTGAATGTTTTGGAAGTCGAACGGTCTTCCAGAACGGATTAAGTTCAACAACTGAGGTTTGACTATATCCACATTTCCATGCGTTTGAAAAAAGCTATTGTAAAAGTCTTTAGCATTTTGTGGAACTTCCTCTCACTACACACATTTTTGTATGACATTTTACCTAATATGTACACGGTCTGTCTGACACAGTGTTCAGTCAGCAGATATCAATTGCCATCAATCAACAGATATTGAGTTCCAAGAAGCTGCATCTCCAATACAGCTGTGAAAGGACTCCTACCTGAGATCTCAGACAGCAAAGTCAGTGGTACAAATTACTGGTGAGGGAAAGAAGAGGAATTACCACAATGGTTATATCCATAACTTTTCATTTCAGCCTTCAGAGTTCATGTGTTTTTAGTGTAGTAGCCTCCAACTTTTTCAGATCCAGGATCTACCTTGAAAAAGCTATAGACCCCATATTTCTTACCCATTCTGTCACTGCTCCACAACACTTACCTTTAGCGGAGAATTTTTTGCTTCAGGGAATTCTCTTTCATCAAGTCTCACCCAGCGCTGCATAAACTGCTGGACCATTGGATTGTCATTATTAATAATCTGAAATCCAGTTACATTGGCACCTCCTTGTACCACTCTTTCCAGTGAAATATCTGTAAAACCCTAGAAAGACAACAGAAACAGTTTTTTTGTTTTGACCTGGAATCCATCTTGCAGTCTCCATCCTAAAGCGGCACATGGCAGGAACAGCTTAACCACTTTATCCTGCTGGATGTATAAACTGTTGCTGACTTTCAAGTTGGAAGAGAGAGAATTAGAAATACGTTTATTTTTATTTTTTTTGGAATACAAAAAAATAACTGTTTTGAAATTCAGAAATGCAGTATAGATACATAAAAACATAAGAAGAGCCTGTTGGACCAAGCCAATGACCTATCTAGCCCAACATCCTCTTCTCATAGTATCCAACCAGATGTCTGTTGGAAGCCTGCAAGCAGGACCTGAGCACAGGAGCACCCTGTCCACCTGCGATTTCCAGCAGCTGGTGTTCAGAGGCATATTGCCTGTGACAGAGAAATAGAACATAGACATTGTAGCTAGCAGAAGGACCTACAATTGAAAACAGATGATCCTAAGTGGGGTGCAATTATTTGTCTAAGCCTTATAAATAAGCATCACCTTATTTAAGGGACTGTTGTCTAAAAATTCTGTATAGGTGGCACCACAGTGCAGTTTTCTCATATGACATCAAATATCCTCAAGACTGCTGGTGTGGTTGCAGTGGCAGGGGGACATTTTTCCACTTATGGTAGGAATGCCCTCTGGCATCCAAATTTTAGATTGACATATTTGAAGAATTATCAATTTTTATTTTTATTTTAAATGTCCCCTCCAAGGCTCCCTGCAACTCGCCCTTTTGAACTTGTGGAATGATCAAACCACACCTTCCCAAACTATGGAACTTCTTCTCAACATGGATGCTGGCTGCAAGACAAACCTCTTTGGCCCAGAAATGGAAGACACTACAGAACTTAAACCTCTTGTCGTAGTATAAGGCTATGTGGACTCTGGCTATTGTAGAGAACCTTTCTACGCTGTTTGGTGGGATTTCATTTCTTATGTGTCAAATTCAAATATACAAAACTCTCTTCCCCCCACCAAATCAAAACTTTTTGCTTTCATTATGTGCTTTGTTGTTTTTATTTTTTCTACATTATATGCTCTCTATTTATTAGGAAAATCCTACCTTTTTACCTCTCCTATGTTTTATAACCTTGGTTATGCTCTTTCCTGTTTATATATATTTTATTTTACATTAACCAGGCACTTTTTGTGAATGGTGAGTGGGAAGAATTTAATTGATCCACATTCAGTAATCCCACATATACACTTAAGAACACGCATTGCTGTATTTAGCCAGCTTCTACAGTCCAGCATCTTTTGTAAGGGTCTCAGCAAACAGTGTGTGCTTGCAGGCTGGCCCTACCAAGGCTGCGGCTATGGGAGGAGCAAGACCCTTTTGGGGTATTGATGCTGCGAACACCTCCATTGCAGGCTCAGGTTGCATATACATGTGAAAATAAACCATGTATCACAAAGACACCACAGTCTGTTGTGCCTCATTCCCCAAGGAAACACGAACCCTGGGTAGACGCCTGGAACCCCTGGAATCTCGCACCGCTTGGAGATTGGGGTGGTGTGCAACACATGGGAAGTGGAGAGAAGACTTTCAAAACTCTCTCTCTCTCTCTCTCTGTCTGTCTCTCATGCCATAAGAAGAAACCCTTGGGGGGAAAACCTGTTATAAAGTATATGTTAAAAATCAGGGCCAGCCCATTCATGAGGCAAAGTGAGGCAACCGCCTTGGGAGGCAGGATCCACAGGGGCAATAGATTTGGCCTTCAAGGAATGCATACACCACGACCACTGCTGCGGTAGCAGGAAAAACTGTAGCACACCTCAGCAGGGCTCCTCACATGCCACCTTCACAGCAGCTTGCTGGGTTCCCTCCCACCACCATTAAAGAGGAAATGGTGGGGGTTGCTTTCTGGGGTCTCCTGGGGCCTACACCTGTCCATGATTTAGGGGGGGGGCCCTTTCCCTCAAGCAACAGCCTTTGATTAACACTTCAACCATCAAAGGTTGATTTGACCCCCCCCCCCCGTTCCTGATGTAGAACTTTAATCCCTGCTTATTCCTGGTGTATATCTTCACTTTCCCCTTGCTCTCTGTGGTTCACATCTTCAGGTGCCAAAATGTCTTGGGCTGGCCCTCTTAAAAATAGACAGACGCAGGGCACGCCACATCTAGTTATTTAATATATGAAACAAGTTATATCTTACTCTCTCCACAATAAGCTTTAGATGTACTGCCTGGAATTGGACAAATGAATTATTAAGCAGCTTGACAACTTGGCAAGATAGAATTATGGATTAACTTTGAGTCTTCGTAACAACTGTAAAATAACCAAGCACAATTTTGTACTTCTTAGCAGTGAGGTTGAAGCATTATAAAGGAGATCTGGATTCTCAGTGGCATAATCTGAGATGAAATACAAATTATGAATTAGTTTCAGATTATTAGGGCAGGGAAGCTTCAGTAAAAAGCCAAGAGGCAGTCACTGAGTACAAATGATTACGACATCCCAGTTCCAGCATTGTTCCAAAGCCACACATCAAGGGCTGGGAAATACATTCTGGCCAGGATTCAAATAGGTGCTTTAGAAATGCCTTGAGCTTTGCACATGCTCAATGGAACCTTTTTGAAATGTCCCTTAAATACAAAAGAAATTTGCCAAGATTTCAGTCTTCACTGGCTGCCTATTCCCTTCTGGGCTCAATTTAAGAGAGGATAACAAGATCCTGGCTGGATCAGGCCAATAGCCCATCTAGTCCAGCATCCTGTGCTCATAGCAGCCAACCAGATGGCTGTATGAAACCTGCAAGGAGGACCAGAATGCAACAACCTCCTCTCCTGTGGTTTCCAGCAACTGGTATTCAGAAGCACACTTCTTCTGACTATGGAGTTTAGATATCATGGCCAGTAGCCACTGAGGGCCTTATCTGCCATGAATTTGTCCAGATATATATATATATATATATATATATATATATATTTATATATATATATATATGTCCTCCAAGTTGGAGACCATCACTGCCTCAGGCAAAAGAGTGAATTAACTACTGTATGTACTGTATGTATGTAAAGAAGTACAGTGGTGTCCCGCTAGACGAATGCCTCGCTAGACGAAAAACTCGCTAGACGAAGGCATTCGTCTAGCGGGAGGCTGCCCCGCAGGACAGAAAAGTCTATGGGGCTGCCTCGCAAGACGAAAATTTTTCGTCTTTTTTTTCGTCTAGCAAAAACCGCGGTTTGCATTGCCGCTTCGCTAGACAAAAAAACTGCTAGACGAAAAAATTCGTAGAACGAATTATTTTCGTCTAGCGGGGCACCACTGTACTTCAGTTCTCATAGTGGTTTGTCAACCCCTCTTCGCAGGGGACTCTGGAAATTGTAGCTGTGTGAGGGGAAAAGGGGCCTCCAAACAACTCTCAGCACCCCTAACAACCTACAGTTTCCAGGATTCTTTGGGGGGAAGCATGGCTCTTTAAAGGACGAGGCACTAGTAACCCACCTCTAGACTTATCCCAGTTTGTCAGTGTCTTTTGAACTGGACAGAGGGCTCCAGATACAGCCTGAATTGTTTGGGTTGTGTGTAAGGATTGCTTATTGTGATCTGGATAGGATGTATTCATCAGAAACAGCTCCCTGGATGGGGAAGGGCTGCTAAGCTAGCTTCCTGACTGGTGTACCACTCTTGCTTTTATTGGGAGCGAGACGGGAAAGAATGAGGTGGTTTGAAACATTAATCCTGGGAATATGGAACTAGCTGCACACAATTCATCAGATTCTAGTGACCACCCTTCAGTTTGCTTGGGCAATTAGGAATGGCATGACTTAAAGGTCAGTATGTTATTTCCCGCAGTCATGCTAAATCTCCTACATTGATAGATAAATAGATAGAGAGAGAGGGAGGGAGAGAGAGACAGAAGGTCTTACCAGATTAGCAAGCATGTAGTGATAACTTCTGGAATGTTTACTAAGGGTTGCAACCTGTATAAGGAATAAAGAAAGGGGGGAAAACACATTATTTAGCTGCAGGAAATTCCACATGAATAAAAAGGCAAACATAAGGTGATGTTGACTTTGAAGCACATGTGCAAGGATTTCTGTGGTGCCCCTGCTATTCACATTACCTTCCACTTAGGGAAGTGTTGCACAAAAACTCACAACAAAGGACTTCTCCCATGCAAATTCCATTTTTGAAATGAATGGAACCTTGTGCTGGAATGCATCTGATGATAGATTTCTACTTTGTGATCATGTGTGCCTATTCCCCAGGTCATGTTAGCCTTGCACAGATGATGAGAATGGTGAGGACTCCTTGACTGGTTACAGAACACGTTCATGTAAGCAACATATTAATCTCTGTCTAGTCTTGCATGGATCTCTGCTTGGAACTGTTGACTGCAAAAGAAACATGGAGTCTACAGATTTTTGGGGTGCTGGTGGTGGAAGGAACTCCTTAATGTGGATCCTGCATGGGATGCATCATAGGAACATACTGAATGAAAGCACTGGTCTACCCACCGCCATATTATCCACAATAACTAGCAGTGGCTCTCCAATGGTTCAGAAAGAGTTATCTCCTTGCCTTAACTAGAGATGATAGGATTGAACTTGTGACCTTCTGCATGCAGAGCAGATGCTCTACCACTGAACAATGGCCGCTCCCCAACTTTTGTCCAAATGACACTTCTCACTTTCCTTACCAAGAAAAGTGCTCAACAAGCTCTCTTGGCAACCTATACTTAGGGCAACTTCACAAATGAACATCCATTGCTTGGTGACAGTGGCATCTAAGAAGTATCTGAAGAAGTGTGCATGCACACGAAAGCTCATACCAAGAACAAACTCAGTTGGTCTCTAAGGTGCTACTGGAAAGAATTTTCTATTTTGTTTCGACTATGGCAGACCAGCACGGCTACCCACCTGTAAGTGGCATCTAAGTGTTGACTTGTATCTACAGAACAGGCAAAAGACCACCGACAAGGCTTCCATATCTCCTTGAGCCACAGTACTCCTGGGAACCTTGGAAGTTCTTGGCACAGAACAATACAATGACTCACAAGATATGTGGTTAGGTTTCCATGGAGAAATCTCCTTGAGTTGTTAAGGAATGAGGCATGTGTTGTTAAGTACTTTAAACAAAGCTGTTCCATCTTTTCCAGAGATTTTGCCTCTGCAGCACTGTCCCTGTGTCTTATTGGTCAGCACAGAGCAGTTATTATTGGCAGAGGGAGTAATTAAGCTAGGTTGGTAACCTCTATAAGTCCAAAGCCAGTGCCACACTCACAGGTTCAAGCATAATGGATGACCAACATCCAGCCTGCAGTCCAAACGTGATACCTGGAGACCACACCAGAAAAATGTGTAGGAAATAGGAGTCTGCTCCGTAATGTTATCTCTTTCTTTTGAATCTTGCATGTAGTACATGCATGTGTAATGCAGAATTGACTAAACTTATGTGTTCTGTAACTGTGAAGTTAGACAAAATTGTAAACCCGTGGCTCAGCAGTAGATGTTGCATGCAGAAGGATTCAGGTTCAATCCCTGGCACCTCCAGTTAAAAAGCTGTTATTCCTGAGACCTTGGACATCCTTTGCCAATCAGAGCAGTCAGTACTAGCTAGATGGACCAATGATCTGTCCCCAAATACTATACTTTTATATTTTTATACAGACAAGGGATGGGAAACCTGGGGCCCTCCAGATGTTGTCGAACTCTAACAGCCATTAGCCTCAGTCAGAATTGATGGGACCTGCGGTCCAAGAAGATCTGGAGGTTCACAAATTCCTAATATCTGATATGTGCAGATTTTGGTGACATGATCTTAAGAGGTGTTCAAATGCATAGCAGATGGACAAACAACTTTTCAAAATATATACTGGAAGGCAAAGTTAATAATCAGAATGAAGCAGTGCTCATTTAGATTTCAGAGACAGATAATTCTATTGGAAAAAAACCAGAACCTGCCCTACCTTTCCCTCTGCTTCTACATAGAAAATGCCATGTTATTACATTTAGTTTGTCTTTCTCTTGCCAGGATTAAGTGGGAACAATCTTTTGCAGCTGCTCTTTGAATGTCTGCTACCCACACACCCGAATCCAGTCATTTCTATGTGCAAACGGCAAACAGTTCATTAATTACCCTCTATTTGGCAAAGCTGTTTTGAAACTAAGGCAGGACTCTGCTCGTTGATGGCATATCTGAGGGTTTTTTTAAATGATGTGCTCAGCTGCACAATAAGAACACCAGGAATATGTTAACAATTGTATGTGCACGTATACACTAGGGTTGCCTGGACATATCCAGAATACTGCAGCACTGTCCAGGTGCAAATCAGGGTAAAATCCGGACGTATGGCAGCCCATGTTGGCAGTGCTGTTTTGCCATCTTCCCATAAAAAATAGCTTTAAAAGTGGTTTTTTTTTTTTTTGCGTTTTTGCCCCCAAAGCTCAACAACTTCGCAAAAAAAGTCAACAGCTTTCACTGTTTGAAATATGGCAGCCCCAGCATACACACCCTGCAAGTTTCAAAGTCAGTAAAGCAAAGTGATAAGGTAGACCAAGATGGTTGGTGTCAACTAAACCAATAACAACTTGCAGAGATCAGAATCCTTTTTTTCTTTTCCTTTTTTAAAAAAAGTGTTGATTGACTCAAAAGGCACTCCCAATAATGAGGAACTAAGGTATACAGGGGGGTGCAGGTGGCGCTGTAGTCTAAACCACAGATCCTAGGGCTTGCCAATCTGAAGGTTGGCGGTTCGAATCCCCGCGATGGGGTGAGCTCCTATTCCTCAGTCCCAGCTCCTGCCAACCTAGCAGTTTGAAAGCACGTCAAAGTTCAAGTAGATAAATAGGTACCACTCCAACGGGAAGGTAAACGGTGTTTCCGTGCACTGCTCTGGTTCGCCAGTAGCAGCTTAGTCATGCTGGCCATATAACCTGGAAGCTGCCTGCAGACAAACGCCGGCTCCTTCAGCCTATAGAGCAAGAGGAGTGCCGCAACCCCAGAGTCGTCCACGACTGGACCTAATGGCCAGGGGTACCTTTACCTTTTTAAGGTATACAGGAGGCATCGTAGAAGAGACCAGGCAACCTGGGTGCCTCACCATACATTAGTGGTAGCATAGGAGCCAACCTCTTGGGGCTGAGGTCGCTTCAGCCCCCTAATAAAATATCCCCCCCCCAAAAAAAATTGATGGACACTGCCATTCAAATGGTGTGTGCGTGCTGCATCTTGTGATCGATTGTGTAGGGCGGGTTGTCACCTGGGTCCCCTCCAAATTTTATTCAAGTTGGCTCCCCTGGCACCCTGAATCTGCACCCTGAAACTTCCTCCTTATTCCACTACGTCTGTTCAGTTCATTGCTCTGATATTGCCCTACCCAGCCCCTGCCTTGCTGTGCCTGTGGCACAGGGCACCTGACACTCTGTATAGCTTCTGTGAAATGTAATAGATTTCCTGCAGAGAGTCTGAAAGCATCATGTGGTTCTAAGATCACTGTGCAGCAGTGGCCAAAACCCTGCTTGAGAAAATAGCAGCATTTCCAGAAGAAACTTAACAGGTTTTGTTTTATATATGTGGTGAAATCGAAGCTCGTTAGAGGGAAAATGACTTAATTAGGCCCTAATAGTACTTTTAGAATTCAGCACATCTTCCTAGCCTAGAGCTAACGGCATGTAAGCCCGAGAAAACATTGCAGCAATCTGAATTGAAGGAGAGGCAAGCTTATCAGAACCAATCAGCCACACTGGCGTTGGCCCTACAGGAGCAAATGAATTTGATAATGCCTTTCCACAAAGCAGAAATACAGAAGCAGAACATATAAATCTTGTCAACTGTGTATACATTTTTTTGAGTCTAGCAACCTAGAGGGAAAACAGACAGAATTGTTACAATGAGAGCAGAGAATCTTTGTTCAGCTCCTTAGCTTAGCCGGTTTGTTTGTTTTGATTGTGCAAGAAAGGCAGGTAAACAACAACAGAAGCCTCTTTAGCATTAACCCTTAAGAAATTAAGTACAGTGGCACCTTGGTTTAAGAACAGCTTAGTTTATGAACAACTTGGATTAAGAACGCTGCAAACACGGAAGGAAGTGTTTTGGTTTGTGAACTTTGCCTTGGAAACAGAACATGTTTCGCTTCCTGTTGAGTGTGTTCCATTTGCAAATTGAGTCCCCCACTGCTATGGGAAAGCACGCCTTGGTTTAAGAACGGATTTCCGGAACGGATTAAGTTCGTAAACCAAGGTACTTCATAAGAAATCTAGAGGTAGGCACAACTGATCTGCTCACTCCTCTGCCCATGGATGAATTCCATAATTTCCAACTTGTGGCTGTGTTATAGAATTGTACAATGCTGGTGCCAGCAATGGGTTGGTGTGCCCCATGGAGCCCAGTGGAACCCAGATCATCCTCTCTGGTTTATGGTTTTTTTTTAGAGGAAAGAAAGAGTTTTTTTTTATCACCGGGTTATGGAAACTTGGTGGTATAGAGTCTAATCCTTTTTCAGCCGTGGGCCGGTCCACCGTCCCTCAGACCATGTGGTGGGCCAGACTATATTTTGAAGAAAAAAAATATATGAACAAATTCCTATGCCCCACAAATAACCCAGAGATGCTTTTTAAATAAAAGCACACATTCTACTCATGTAAAAACATGCTGATTCCTGGACCAGATTGAGAAGGTGATTGGGCCGCACCTGGCCCCCAGGCCTTAGGTTGCCTACCCATGGTCTAATTGCTCTGCAGCCCTTGTGGCTTTTCATCCTCCCTTCCCTTGTTGATACTCAGTAACATACACTGAACTCTCATCTCAGAAGCTTTCCAGCCACGATCTTTGCTTTCCCTCAACACACTGGGAATTCCTGGGACAAAGATGGGCTTATGAGATGATGGAAGTGTGTCTGTTGCTGTTAAGTGGGTATGGAAAACACTGGGATATTTGGAGGGTGGGTGATGCTGAAAAACCACCAGGACTGCAGAGAACTGTATCATTTACACAATTTTCTAGAAGAGAAAGGAAGAAAGGCATATATAATGGGGTAGGCCAGGGAAAGTGGGGGCATGGAGGCCCCTCCTGTTCTGAGGGCCCACTCCGGCCTAGTGCCAGCCCTGGAACTGTGTCAACAATAGTTTTATTGAAGGATATAGGATAGACACTGTGAATGCATTGCTTTCAGCTCCCCAGATCTATCAATGCCTAATGTTCCATGCTTATCTTTTAAAACGAGGGTTAAACCATTTGCTGCTGTGTTTTCTTTTTTCTATTTGCCACTTCCGCAGGTGACATTTCAGATATTCCTGAGCCCATTATATTTTCCCACCAGATAAAATATCAAAGATGACACACGGCATTGCTAAAGATTTTCATGGGTTTTGCGGTAAGTGACAACTCATAGAAATATGCCTCTTAAGCAGGGGTGGCAATGAGAGATCGACCTGCTCCAATGCATTTTTCTCATTCTGCAGAAACAGCATACAATGAAGTACTATTCCAACGGACAGGCAGCAGTTTTTACGGGTTACTGAAAATGGTTATAAGATGCACCCAAATAAGCATAGCCTGATTACAGTCTTGCAGTTTTTCTTTCTTTGTTTGTTTTCACTGGAACCTTCTGTGTGGTCTACCATTTTTTGTTTTAGTTCATTATTTTATTTTAAAAAATGAATAGGCTGCTCTTCCTTTATGACTGCAGTGCTAAAGGTGGCATCTAACAAATAGCCAAAATGTGCATGTAACATTCACATTGGAATTAAGGCATTTAAAGAAGATTTTTCTGTATGTTAGGCTTCCTAGGCACTCCTGTGTTGTTGTTTTTGAAACAATTAGAGCAGACTTCCCCAATCTGGTTCGTGCCCAATGATTTGGACAGGACTCCCATCATCCCCAACAATTGGTCACGCTGGTTGGGGTTGATGGGAGCTGTAGTCCAAAAGTCTAGGGGTGAACCAGGATGGCGAAGGCTATAACAGAGGATGAGATCAGCTGGGCAAACTTAATATAACCCTGGGGAATTGGGATTCATCTAAGGCAGCACTGTTTCAAAAAATATTATTTCTGAGATAATAGCATTCTGCCCAGCTGTGGTTTTAGGAAACCTAACTTACAACTTCTCCAGGAGCAGCAAGTAGGATGTAAAATGAAACAGAGTTTTCATGTCAGGGCACTTCCCGATGACCCATTTATTGAGCATTCGTCCTGATTTGCTTGTGCAGGAGATTAGACGTTGCCAGCTACCATATTTCATAAACATTCCTTCTGATTTGTTTGCAGACACATTCGATGACATTGAGCCAAGGCAAGTGTTATCCCACATTTTTCAGTGCATTTCTCCCATTCTTTAGCTTAAAAATCCCAACCTTTTGGAGGAAGCAGGTTTGTTGTGTAAAACTTCCCAATCAACTAAAATTATGCAACCTGATTTTGCTGATATGTGATTGCATCTTACTTGGAAAGGGTGACAGTTCAGAAAACTTTGGATAGTTCCTGGGGAATTTTCCCTATTACTCTTCCTCAGCACCAGGAAAAATCCCTGTCTACTTAATTTTTATTTTTATATGCCCACCTGCTGTTAAGGGGGTAGAGTTAATTTATGTAGTTGGCATCTTTCACTGGGAGCCCTTGAGCAACTCACTAACTCTCGTCCTAATCTACCTCACAAAGTTGATGTGACAATATAAGGAAAGCAGGCTATGTAAGTTACCCAGAGACACTGGAAGAAACTGTGAGTGGAATACAAATACATTTAATAGATAAAGTAAATGGAAGATTGCTCCTTGGAAAAACCTGAACCATAACATGTAGTGGTTGGGGTTTTTACCCACTGGAAGATTTACTTTCAAGGAAGCAGTTGGGGGGGGGGGGGTTTGGTGGCTTTGCATTTTCTCACATGAAATTCACGTGTCACTTTTTCTACATAGGAGAACCTAGAACTATATGAAGTGTAACACAAGAACCAAGTGGGATAAAGAACCAGGAGGAGATTTTCACCTCTTTCTTCTGGACACATTCATTGGAAGGAAGAGCTGTTGCAGAATAGGAAGCTGCTTTCTACTGAGTCAGATCATTGGTGCAGCTAGCTCAGTTCTGTCTACACTGACTGGTAGAGGCTCTTCCGATTTCCAATCAGGGATCTTCTGAAATCATTCTTGCAGAGGCTGGGGATTGAACTTGGGATCTTTTGCACATGGAGCAAATGCTCCATCTACCGAGCTACTTGCAAAAAGCCGATTCTTAGGGCATTATCTTATCATTTGACATTGCCATGTTTTCTTCTGCCTTCTCCTACTCAGTTTAACCAAGTTCCTCTCCCCCCCCCCAGAGGTTGCCTTGGAAACTAATTAAGGAGTGACTCTGCTTGCGAGTGAAGTTTCCACCCCAATGCTTGAGTTGAGAGACAGATGCAGAAATTAAGGTAATGCCTACAAAGATAACAACATGTATGATCTTTCATTTTAAGCTGAATAAAGATGTAAATGTTAGGACTGGAATAGAGCATTTGCTGCATGGCACCACTGAGTTTTTTTAGGCTTACAGCAGGGGTGCCCAATGCAGCAACTGTGCGAGTGTGCCCACCACTACCTCAGTACATATCCCTTCAAAAGCCCACAATGCTCAGGAAACAGTTTGCTTTTCCTGCTTGGCCATTGTTTGCACTGGCTCAGCCTGTCTTTCTTTCCCCTAAAAAAATGCCAACATTTTATTGGAAGCTAGGCTTGGACAACGACCCCCCCTTCCATTCTAGATGGAGGGGAGACAGTAAGAGCTTCTCTCTGTGAGCAAGCACAGTAGTGGCTGATGTAGGAACACATTTTTAACTGATGGGGTGGCTGATGAGGGAAGCACATAGCCACACAATTTTGGGTATGGTTTTTTTCTGCCGTTTTCCCATGTTGCAGCATTTTTGTGCCCAGTTTGCTTGCATTGGGTGCTGCAACAATGATGAACAACAGAAGGTGAGAGGTGGCACTGAAATTTTAAAGCCCCGGAGTCTGCCATTGCCGTCCAATGTTTCACAGGTGAAAACAGTGGTGTGCCTGTGGAGCAGGGGACGGGTTGAAGCTCAGTGCTAGAGTAACATCTTTGCATGCAGAAAGTTTCAGTTTCATTCCCCATCATCTCCACGTAGGGCTGCACAAGTCCCATATGTGCAGACTGGGGGTAGCCCTCCAGACTACAACTGATGTAAATGCAAACAGCACTGCATATATTTCACAGGAGCATTCTCGTTTGCAGCCCTATATCTCAACTGTCCATATCTACCAGGGCCTGCCTCTATTTTTTCTGGCACATGCCTGTACCTGTTAAATCACAGTTTCTATATTTTCTTTTGGAGGAGATGCGGGACGTGACTGGGAAGGGCCATAATTCAGTAGTAGAGTACTTGCTTTGTATGCAGAATATGACAGATTCAGTTCCTGGAAACTCTAGGTAGAACCAAGAGAGGCTCCATGCTGAAATCCTGGAGAGCTTCTCCCACTCAATGTGGACAGTACTGAGGGTGAAGGACCAAGTATCTGACTCAGTATAAGACAGGAATATGCTCCTTCATTCTATCCACATTCACATACTGTTGTTACTCAGGGCCCCATGACATATTGTTATACTCCATCTACTACATTCATTAGAAAATGTCCTTTACTGTTTCCCACCCCCCTTCACTGTTTTAAAAGTAGCAATGAGTTTGTCATGTCCTCCTTTAAAGGCTTCGAATTCAAGTGATTGTCACCACCTCTTTTTGCGGCAGCTCATCTCATAAACGAGTTAGGCACTGGGTGAAGTGACTCCCTTTGTTTGTCCTGACTCAATCACCAATTAGCTTCATTGGGTGAATCCAAGTTCTACTGCTAATGAGATAGGGAGGAGAGGAACCTCTCCCTGCCCACTGTTTCCACACCATGTAAAATGAACCACTCTCAGAGAAGACTCCTCCCATTATGCCATTATGCCTCTGCAGGAGTTAGTGGGCTGAAACCAGAGGAATTCAAGTTAGCCACGCTGGACTTTGTCGTACATTGATTTGGGACCGACCTTGCCCTGCATCCAAATAAGGCATTCTGGGCTTGACTCACAGAATGCTTAATTCTAGCTTTATAAATAAATAAATAAATAAATAAAATCTTCAAGACATAAGAGTGAAATGAAGCTACCATTTTAAATGTCTGAGAAATGGTGCCACAGTGATCAAGAATGTGTGAAAGCACATGCTAAACTCATTCTCCAGAGGAAGCGAAAAGCACCAACAGCATATATAATTCATTTCAATTCTTTTGCTTGCTTTCCTTTCCTTTGGCTGGGTAAATTCCCTTCTAAGCTTAATGGAAAAAGACAATCCAAAATATGCAAATCCAGAGTTATCCTACCCCACAGTGCTGCATTATCAGCCAAACCCAGTTGCCAAGAAGAAAGGACATCTCCTTTTCCCCTTGACTATCCCTACTGCAGAGATCTAAGAAGTGTTTAATATTTCCCTGAGATTGTCTTATTTATTTATTTATTTATTTATTTATTTATTTATTTATTTACCTTGTGTGGTGATAAGGAGTTGAGCTGGAAATAAGGAAGCAAACACTTTCAAAGAAATAAAAATGTAAATCACACAGCAGTAAACCCAGGGGTAGATCAATCCTGAATGGGAAAGCAAGCCATGGCTCTTAGTGCAGATTGTTGCCACGAGGCAGAATGAGTTGAGCACCTCGGGTGGAAGATATAATAATCATAAAAAATTATTATTTATACCCCGCCCATCTGGCTGGGTTTCCCCAGCCACTCTGGGTGGATTCCGACAAAAGATTAAAAATACATTAAACATCAGTCATTAAAAGCTTCCCTAAACAGGGCTGCCTTCAGATGTCTTCTGAATGTCAGATAGTTGTTTATTTCTTTGACATCTGATGGGAGGGTGTTCCACAGGGTGGGCACCACCACTGAGAAGGCCCTCTGCCTGGTTCCCCATAACCTCACTTCTCGTAGGAAGGGAACCGCCACAAGGCCCTTGGCGCTGGACCTCAGTGTCCAGTGTGAATGGTGGGGGTGGAGGTGCTCCTTTAGGTAGAATCATAGAACCATAGAATCATAGAATAATAGAGTTGGAAGAGACCACAAGGGCCATCCAGTCCAACCCCCTGCCAAGCAGGAAACACCATCAAAGCATTCCTGACAGATGGCTGTCAAGCCTCCACTTAAAGACCTCCAAAGAAGGAAACTCCACCACACTCCTTGGGAGCAAATTCCACTGTCGAACAGCTCTTACTGTCAGGAAATTCTTCCTAATGTTTAGGTGGAATATTCTTTCTTGTAGTTTGAATCCATTGCCCCGTGTCCGCTTCTCTGGAGCAGCAGAAAACAACCTTTCTACCTCCTCTATATGACATCCTTTTATATATTTGAACATGGCTATCATATCACCCCTTAACCTTCTCTTCTCCAGGCTAAACATACCCAGCTCCCTAAGCCGTTCCTCACAAGGCATCGTTTCCAGGCCTTTGACCATTTTGGTTGCCCTCCTCTGGACACATTCCAGCTTGTCAGTATCCATCTTGAACTGTGGTGCCCAGAACTGGACACAGTATTCCAGGTGAGGTCTGACCAGATACAGTGGTACTATTACTTCCCTTGATCTAGACGCTATACTCCTATTGATGCAGCCCAGAATATACTCCTATTGATGCAGCCCAGGTATACCGGGCCAAGGCCATTTAGGGCTTGAAAGGTCAGCACCAACACTATGAATTGTGCTCGGAAACATACTGGCAGCAGTGCAGTGGCAGCAGCATCCTGGCTATTAAGGACAGAGCCCTTCTGGACAAGGCCAGCGTCCTATTCTCACTGTGAGAATAGACCACATAAACCTGCCTCCTATTCTCACTGTGGCCGATCACATGCCACTAGGAAGCTTGCAAGCAGGTCCTGAGTGTGTTTCCCTGCAACTGGTGTTCAGAGACATACTGCTTCTGACAGTGGAGACTGAGCACAGCTAGTAACCATTGACAGTCTTGTCCATCATGAATTTGTCTAATGACCCTTTAAAGCCATCTATGTTGGTGGCCATTGCTACTTCTTGTGGGAGCAAATTTAATAGTTCTAAATATCTTGATGGCACCTGCTTGGAGACAGGTCTTGTTTCCTCTTAGCCCTGCTTTGACACCAGTCCTTTTGATACTCATCACGAGTTTGCTATTAGAGGGAGTGATGCCTCTAGGAAGCTTATAACCAGCGCCTGAGTGAAACAGCACCCTTCCCAACAACTGGCATTCAGGCACATACTGCCTTCGACAGTGAAGCAATAACATGGTGTCTCTGATCCTGGAAGTAGCATATAGCCACCATGCCATTGGTAGCTTTTTCCACCATGGATTTATCAAATCCCCTTAAAAACCAAAAACCAAAAACCCATCTAAGCTTGTGGTCATGACTATATTCTGTGACAGTCAGTTCCATAGTTAAACTCTACTCATCATGGGTGCTAGAGGCCCAATTCAGATGTAATAAGAAACCATTCATAAGAACTTAAGAAGAGTTTGCTAGGTTAGATCATAGTGCCATCTCATCCAGCCTCCTGTTCTCACAGTGGTCAACCGGATATCTACAAGAAGCCCACAACAAGTGCAACAGCATTCTCCCCACTTGTGATTCCCAGCAACTGGGATTCAGGTGCAAACTGCCCCCCAATAATGGAGGTAGAACATAGCCTTCATGGCTAGTAGACATTGATAGTCTTAATTTTTATTATTTTTTTTAATCCTTAAAAAAAAATCACCCCAAGTTGGTTGCCATCACTGTTATGGCAATGAGTTCCATAGTTCCATGTTAATTTAAAATTACTTACAAACATTATTGCACACAGGTTAGTGACGATTGTACCAAATTATATACATTCGGATCAGACAGGTTTTATTAGGCAAAGATCAATAACTACCCCAATTAGGAGGATCCTCAATGCAATATACTGGGGATCAAACCAACTGGCACCAACAGCCATCCTTACATTGGATGCAATGAAGGCATTTGACCGTCTTGAATGGAATTTTCTTTTTGAAACCTTGCAAGGTTTTGGCACGGGAGCCCTATTCATTGCACTGCTGACTACCTTATATCAGGATTGCACCGCAAAATATTTTGATAAATGGTATACACTCGGAGCCTATATTGATGGGCCAGGGCGCGAAGCAGGGCTGCCCACTGTCGCCCCTGCTTTTTGCCCTGGCCATGGAACCCTTGGATCTAGCACTTAGGGGAGACCCTGAGGTGTCTGGAATACAAATTAATGGGCAGAGTCATCTGGTGAACATGTTTGCAGATGACATAGCTCTGATGCTGATTTGCCCCGGAACAAGTCTCCCGGCAGTAATGAAAATCCTTGATGCTTACGGAATGGTCTCTGGTTTTTGTGTTAACTATAGCAAATCAGGCCTGCTATGTATTCATATGCCACCTGAAGCACAACTACAACTTCAGCGTTCCACTGGAATAAAACTTTGTCAGAAATATTTTAAATATTTAGGAGTTATTATCCCCAGGAACCTTCAAAATTTGGAAAAGCTTAATTTTGGTCCAATGATCCAAGAGATTAGACAAAAACTGAAAACTTGGAGCAAGGGTTCGCTGTCATGGTTGGGCCGAATCGCCATTATAAAAATGATGGTGCTGCCGTGCCTCCTCTATCTCTTTAGAGTCTTACCAATAGCCATAGAAGACAAAAAAATTCAAAATTGGCAAAACATGCTTTTAAAATTTATACACCAGAATAAAAGGCCAAGGTTACCATATAAAGTGTTATATCAACCAGCCAAAGGAGGTGGCGTGGCAGTACCTAATATCATGTGGTACTATGCAGCAGCCCATCTACTTAGCATTTTTCTGGTAATCCAAGGATCTCAACAAATAGCTTGGCTAAATATGGAAAACCCAAATGAACAGAATTCAATAAGAGGCATCCCATTTTGGCAAATTAATTAAAAAAACATTTACTGAGATAGAAAACCCTTTTTTTATTATCTAATCTAAAAGTTTGGAAGAAATGGTTCCCACGGATGGCCTCTCAGCCTTCTCCTGTAATACCATTGGCATTTCACCCTACTTTCTATAATAGAGACAGAACATTTCCCTTTGAAAAATGTGAAAATGTGGGCCTGTTTTGGCTTAAAGACTTTTACAAAGAAAACACCCCATTGTCTGGATTAATACTATAAGAAATAGTTCAAAACTTTTCCCACAATTGGATAGTAATCCATCAAGTCTTCCATTTTATAAGAAGCACAGAAATCCGCAAACAAGGGACGAAGTCACTAACTGCATTTGAAAATATTTTATATACCAAAGACCCAATGGGTAAATGTCTAATTGCTTTAATCTATAAAGCAATTGTAAACTTCTCAACCTCAAAGCCTTCCATGTTGAAGACTAGATTGGAAAGAGACTTGGGAGAAGAGATTGATGATGGTTTGTGGGAAGGAATGTGGCAAAAAGCCCCCTTTCAAGCTATTTCTGCCCGAAAAAGAGAAAACACCTTAAAGCTAATCCACAGATGGTACTTGCATCCCACATTGCTAAGCAAAATAGACAAAAATATTTCTCCACAATTTTGGAGAAATTGTGGGAATGAAGGAACACGTGTGGTGGGAATGCCTATTGATTAAAAACTTCTGGTTAAAAATATTTCAGGAAATGGAACAAATTACATCTCAATTGATCAATTTAGATCCCAAAATAGCATTGCTTTCTATATTTGCAGATGAAGCACAAGATCTTAGAGACAAAGACTTAATTGTGCATCTTATAACTGCAGCACGTCTTGCTGTTGCTAGACACTGGAGGACATTAAACGTGAACCTATATGAAGTTTGGTATGCTTATGTCTGGGAATTAATTTTGATGGAATAGTTAGCAGAAAGGGTACGTGAAAGAAAACGTGAGAAATTACATAACTTTTACATAACGTGGTCCTCCTTTATTACATATGCATCAAAGAAAGAACATGCATTTAAACCACCTATAACACATGGGAACATGTGGAATGATATTTTTTTTAACCAACAACTGTAGAAATATTTTGTTGTTGTTGATTATAGTACTAATGTAATTACCTGGACGTAGTTTGGGCTGTTTTTTTTTTTGGGGGGGGGGTAGGGGAACACTGTATTTGATTGCTTGTATTTGATTATATGTTGTTCTTATATTCAACAAATATATATTTTTAAGCGTTCCATAGTTTAACTATACACTGTGTGGATAAGTACAGTGGAACCTTGGTTTTCGAATGTCTCCGTTGACGAACGATTCGGAACTCAAACTCCCTAAATGCTTCCATTTTCAAATGCTTCTGTATTGAGTTTTTCGTATTAATTTTTCCGTTTTGTGGCTTCCTTATTGAGTTCTTGGTTTTTGAATGTTTCGGAACTTAAACAGTCTTCCATTCAAAAACCAAGGTTCCACAGTATTTTCATTCGTTCTGTCTTGAATCTTCCAACATTCAGTTTCATTGGATTTATCACAGTTTTAGTATTACCACAGACTTCTCCCTGTTCATCCTCTCCAGAACTGTACACAGTATTCCAAGTGCAGGCTTACAATACATGTGCATAATGACCTTATGACAATGGCAATTTCATTTTCAACCGCTTTCCTAATGATCCCTACAATGCACTTTTCCCAACACCTGCCACCCGTTTTTCACAGCTGCTACACACAGGGTTGACATCTTCATGGAGCCATCCAATACGACCCCAAGGTCTTTTTCCTGGTCCACATTAGTAGAAACCCACTGCTTCGGATCCTGTCTTCTAGAGCAACATAGTGCTAGTCTGTTCCCTCTTCTCAATATAATTTTAGTTTTTCCTGGGTGCATTCAGGCATGTGATTTATTGCATTAGTTTTACGAATCAAAATGATAGCACTTCTGTCCCAGTTTCCAATTTTCTTTTTGTACACTTTACTTGATTAAAGAAATGCATCCCAACTTTCAGAGGAGTATGAATTTTAAAAGATGGCTGTGTTTCTGTTTGTGTATTTTTTCAGAAAGTGAGAATTAAGTAGGTTAGTCTTTAAATATGAACTAAATCATATTTATCCCCCATCCCTACTATCAAATTTGTGCTGACCACCAAACCCTTTTGGGGCAGGTGTGAGCTACATTCATAACTGTTAGTTCAGATTCCCAGTAATACCAGGAATCAGTACCATTGTTTGGAAAAGACCCTATTTCAGGTCTTTCAGGTTGAGAAACCTGCAGTTCTGCTACATCTGTATGAAAGAATCAGAAGATAAACCTATAGGATCTTCAGTGTAAATCAGATGAAAAATACAACCAAGGGTGTTTATGGGTAATTCCCAACCATCACCAAAAATCCTAGCTTTTTGTAATGCAATTCAACATCATGGCTCTCTTGCAATGTTCCTGCTAAGTTCAAAAGCAGCAGGATATGACCCACGCACCCCAGTTACCCACGCAGATTCAACACACAGCTTGATTGGAGCTGAATGCTGTCGGAACCAATTCACATCTTCAGCGCTTCTCCTGAATTGCTTATAGCGGAGAGGCTAGTTTGCCATCAGTCAATAATGGAAAATTTGCTCAGGAAAATATGCTAATGCTCTGTGAAATTCTGGCAACAAACCTAAGCATGCTTCCCAGGAATGAAAGCCCTGCTGAACTTAGTGAGACCGATTTCCTAGTAAACAAATTTACAGTTGGGCCGCAGTTGGTACTTTCCATTAAATTCCAAGCTGTAAAGTCAAATACTAGATTCAGTAAATTGAATTCTTCATATATTATTTAGATAGCGCCATGACCACTGATTACATTTCACAGAAAGCGCAAGAGGACAACCCTGGTGGTTCATAATCTATCATATGGTGCACTTTTAATCCAATGATTTTATTCCAAATTGCCACAGATCAAGCTTTAAAAACAGTCCAGTGCATATTCTGCCAGCCCTTCCCCAACCTTAAAACAAACAAACAAACAAACAAACAAACAAACAAACAAATATAACAGCCCTCTCTAACAACCCTATTTAGAAATAAAGATCTCAAATGCAGAGTTATGAGAGATGTGTTGTCACAACAGGGCACAATTGGGAAAGGACCATAGCTCAGTGGTAGAACATGCTTTGTATCTTCATTCCCCAGTATCTCAAGGTAAGGTTTCCCTGAAATCCTGGAGAGCAGCTGCCACTCATTGTAGACAACATTGAACCAGATGGATTACTGGTCTAAGTATAAAGCAGCTTCCCATGGGAGTGAAGTCTTCACTCAGGTCTGCAGTAGAGGCCTGCCCCTGAGAGTCCATATTGGTGCTAATTAGCTCCTGGGTCTCATGAGTTTTCCCCAGCTGTCAGCACAGCCACATGGGGTAGGAATCACCCCCAAGGCCAGAACGCCAGCACTACATCCCTCCACCATCATGCCAGGCTGCAAAAGCCATTTCCGGCAAAAAGGAATAGGGCTTTTTGGCTGAAGATCAAGGTAAACATGCTTTAAATAATGAATGAACAAAAAGTGATGGTGCAGTAAATTGTTACTGACTCACCCTTGCATGTAAAAAAGGGTTAAGGTGAGCCATGAGCTCGTTGCCAGCGAGTACGTCCCAACAGCTTTTGCCTCCTTCCCCCCCCTTTTCTTTGTTCTCCGAACTCAGCAAATGCTGCATGTAAATGAATTGAATCTCTGTAAAACCCTGTATGTTTGCTAACCCAAATAGTGTATGATCCTTTTTGTAAGAAAACCAAGTACATTTATTTTTAAGTCATCTGGAATCTTTTTCATCTTTATTATACTGCCAGCAGATGGAGACTCGTTTGATGCAACTTCTGGAAACTTTATGAGTAAAACAGTCACTTATCTGCAAAGCTAAGTTTCTGTGATTTATTCTGGCCTTGGTATTTTTTGTATGGAATGTTTGTTTAAAGGTGGATAAGAGCCAGTTTAAATCTAACAAAATTTTAATGTGCTTGGAACAATCACCATTGTGCTTAACTCTGCTTTTGGAGAGTAGAATCTCTCCCAAATCTCTCTCTCCAACATAAATTTCTTCTGAATAGGCAACAGTGGTGCTGCAGCCCCAATGCAGGATGGCTCACAATGCTTGGTAACAACAGCAGGCAGCCCAGTCCTTCAATTCACACATTTGGTAAGGGGAGTGCAATGTGCATTATGTATAAAACTGTTGCACAATGATATGCCCATTACAAAAAGGGAAGCTTTTTGCCTCTTTGGAACCTACCTGTTCCAAAATGGTGTTTATTCTTTCAACCTCGCAGTCGATCAAGTATCTTTTCTCCTGCCGCTTGTCCATTTCCTCAATGATTGCCTTGAACTCCTGAACATCTTTTATGCTTCCCACAGATCGGGCCGTCACTTGCCAATTATTTTGCACGGCGGCTTCCATAATTGCCTGAAGAATGGAAAATCCTGGGAAAAGAAAAGGGGGAAAGAAGACTTAAAAACAGAAAGTGGGGACAAGTTGATTTAAAAACAAAGAAGGAAAGAAAGCTCCTGCTTCTTCTGGAAACAGCTGCAGTGTTTATAACCCAGTAAAATTAATGACCTGCGAGCATTCTGTGTTAAATAGAAATCCAGTTGTAATTTCCCTCCTGCTTGTAGTAACCCTCTGGATTTAGCAGAGTTGCCAAGACATAGAGATTGCCCATGAAACATTTAACACGTGCCTTGACAATTTTCAAGCCCATTCATCCTGCTGCCATAGACCAGGTAAGCACGCAAGCACGCACGCACGCACCAACAAAACTCTGTAACTTCCTTTAGATAACCTCATGTGGAAGCAGCTTGATGCTGCGGGGGGAATCTATTCCAGACCATGGACCACATTCCCTTCTGCGCAACCTTCCAGGAATCACATGCCAGAGATGGAAAGGTGGGTAGGCAGTAAAAGTGATTCTTTGGGCAGACCATGACTGTTTCAAGTGGTATGGTACTGCTTTGAATGTATAATACAGGTGGAGCCTAATATTACATGAAGTAGCTTCCATTTGATGTTATCAGTTTTCCAAGGTGGCACGGAGCAGTACTGGAATTGATTGGGAGGTGCGGTCTGGCCCATAACTAGCACAGACTGAGCTCTGCATAAGGAGAAAATGGCAATTAAAATATTGTGGCAATTATCTCAAGGCAAGTAATGTACACATGTTTGTTTTACTGGTATTCAGAGGTGTGTTCCCCCCCCTTCATGTAGTGCATTTCTTTCTTTCTTTTTAATGGAGAATGTAATGGCATTAAATAACACCTTTAAAGCTCATATTAAGGTAATATCGACTCATTTAACAGCTTCAGCAGAGCAGGGAGGCAGCATAAAACGAACAAAGAGCAGCACAGTGGGAAATTTACGCTTGCAAGTGGACCATTCATTCCTTGTGAACAACTGTGGCTGGGATGTAGACTGAATTTGAGCAAACTGCTGAGAGCTAATTGTGGAACAGCTGGGGAGAATAATCTCATTCTTGAAGGCTATCTGCATGGAAGTTTTTTTTAGGTGGGAGGGGCTGCAATCTTGCTATGGTCTCTTATAGCAGGAGGGCAATGTCCCCTGACTTCATTTAAGAAGCCATTATTTACTAATGATAGGGATTCAGTCCAGGGCTGTGGGTGGATTTAACAGGCCTCATCTGCACTTTATTCTGCAAGCAGTGCCATACCATTTTAAACAGTCATAGCTTCCCCAAAAGAATCCTGGGGACTGTAGGCTCTTAAGGGTACTGAGAAGTTGTTAGGGAGACCCCTATTCCACTCGCAGAGCTACAATTTTCAGAGTGGTGTAACACTCAGCCCCTCTTTTCAGGGAACACAGAGAATTGTAGCTCTGTTAGGGGAATGGGGGAATGCTTCCTCACAACTCTCAGCACCTTTAACAAACTACATTTCCCAAGTTTCTTTTTGCGAAGCCATGAGAGTCTGAAGTGGTATGATGTTGCTCTCCATGGGCTCTGACTGGCTGGCTAAACCAGGTGAGGGTGGCCAATGGGTCTCAAACTCTCAGTGAGTTAGCGACTTCCCCTGCATGTGAAGACAGGCTCCAGTGGATTGAGCGGATGAGACCCATAGTGGGTCCAATAGTTAAGGAGGCAGTTTCTGCATGTGCTGCGTAGGTAAGTGAGGGGCAGATCGGCTCATCAGCTTGGGAAGGGAACCCAACTAGGAGAAGGAAAACTCTGATCATAAACCTCTGCTGCCTTGCCAGGATATCTTTGGAAGAAGAAAAGGTGAAGGAGTAAACCCTAAACAAATCTGGAGTGGAGTTCCTAAAATGGTTGGATGGTGTCATGTATGCCTCCTTCCAGCAACTTCTGCAGTCAAACTGGTGCCAAATGCATTGCTTTGGGTCACATCAGTGAGGCTAAGAGGGGGGTTTTGTCATCTGGGCAGCCCAGGACCTCCATACACACTGCCCAGGCTTGCGCACTGTGGAAGATCACTTTGGTGCTGCTAACACAGCAAAAACAACACAGAAGAAGAAGAAGAGTTTGGATTTGATATCCCGCTTTTCACTACCCAAAGGAGTCTCAAAGCGGCTAACATTCTCCTTTCCCTTCCTCCCCCACAACAAACACTCTGCGAGGTGAGTGGGACTGAGAGACTTCAGAGAAGTGTGACTGGCCCAAGGTCACCCAGCAGCTGCATGTGGAGGAGCGGAGACGCGAACCTGGTTCCCCAGATTACGAGTCTACCACTCTTAACCACTACACCACACTGGCTCTCACAGGGGGCAGCAGTTCTGAGTTACCGGTTTCTGCATCCCCAAGCAGGCACTATGATTCTCCAGTGGGTTGACTTAACCTCTGGAGGTGCATTCTATTGTCTCTTACAAAATAATAATAATAAAAAATCCTTCCAGTAGCATCTTAGAGACCAACTAAGTTTGTTCTTGGTATGAGCTTTCGTGTGCATGCACACTTGAAACAGATGGATGCCAACAATGCCTCTCTGTCCAGCCTGTGAAACTGTTCCCCAAGCCACACACCAGTTGAGCTCACATCATTTATATTTGTTGTTCTGTCCACTTCTGCTTCTGGCCAGTGGTCCTCAAAAGGTCACCCAGAAGGAAATGTAGGCCTCGGGCTGAAAATTACTCCTCACATTACCTGGTTTACAAGTTGGGTTGTCTGCCCTTTGTAAAAGAGCTTCAGTCCAGGCAGTTCCCACTGCAGCATCTTTTAAATATAACTTCTGAGCAGAGCTTTCTGGTTCCCTTAATGATGTCCTGACTTTGGTTGCTTAATGCTTCTTGAACGTTCTTGAGTTCGTACGTGTGCACTTTATTGCCGTACAATTAATACATGCTGTGCTTGGGAATACGGTCTGGCTTCCCCTCTCCCCCGAGACCACTGAAAGAGAGGCATTTACATATGTATGGTACAATGAACCCAGCCTTCCTTAACATCATATTTTACAAAGATGGCTGTGATGTCTGAGACAGCATTACGATTCTGCTACATGCTATAGAACGAGCAGGTACAAGGCTTGGGTTAGCAGACAGCTTACAAATGAGACATTTTGATAATTGAAAACTCCAAGTGCAATTAAAGGGAAATTTATGCCGGTTTTTTAAGCTAAGTGGGGGAAAAATTGGCCTTTTATTGCTTTTGCTTAAGGAGTGTTTAATATTGTACATCTCGTCCCTAAGGGAACCTGCCAATATACCTGGAGTCTTGCTTCGCTGCCACACAGATGTTGTATGCACTCATACTTTCCAAAATTTCAGAGACAATATTCTTGGGGAGGCATAGGTCAGTGGTTAAAGCCAGGTCACCAGCCTTTGGGGGCCAAAGGGCATGTTTGCAAACTGGAGAAATGTCACATTTAGGGATGGAAGGATCTGTCTGTTTAGATCCTCTCAGCTTTCTTATTTTATCAGTCTTAAATTCAGTTCCTCACACATTGCAGCAATTTGCAGATTTTTTTTTTTAATGCACATGAACCACCAGCATTTTAGTGTGAATTTCTCCCGATAGACACATTTTATATGTCCATAGCAGTCCTATACTTGACTAATACTTGACATTTTTGAAAGCAATTTGCCTGAATACAATTATTTTTGGTGTTATTTTCACTATTATCTTTATTTTTCAATACATATTCTCCTGATAGATGCCTTTTTTTGAGAGCTTCATCACAATTTTTTTACAAGGATATAGCTATGTCTCAGTTTCAAAAAAGTGCAGATTTGATAGATTTGACTTTAAATACACATTTCTCCCCAGTCTTAGCCACAAATCTCCCCCTCCCAGGAGATAAAAGAGCCTTCTTTTGGCCCAAGAATTATTTGTGGAGATGGGACCCCGAGGACACCAAGGATGTGTGCCCATGTTGGTGACCCGTGGGGTAAAAAAAATACCCTTTGTGTGCATAAGGTCCAGATTCAGTTGCTGACAGCTTCTGTACAAAGATCTGACAAGTCTGGAGGAGAATCAATGCAAACCGAAGTAATCAGTGGCAACATCCATGCCACACATTTAAGACACATTGAAAGCACATGACTCCCCCCATCCCCAAGAACTAGTTTGTTAGAGGTGTAACATGGGTGAAGCCATGTATTTTCAATGTACTTTCGATGTGTGGTGTGGATGCAAACAATATCGGCTATTGAGATTTCAGCTAAACATTGGGTGAAATGCATTAACAGCAAGAGTTATTTGCCTATGGAACAGAGTGCCTCACAAGGAGATTGCTTAAATATCTCCAGTGAAGGAGAGAGATAGAGAGAGACACTGGATGGCTATTTTTAAAAATATATATATTACATTCCTATTACTGACTTTTCCCCAGTGAGCTCAGGGCTCTGTTCTGCTCCACTCTATCCATGTAACAACCCTGTGAGATAGATTAAATCAGGGGTCATAGCTATCAACCTTCCCTTTTTTGTGGGAAATTCCCCTATCAGTACTATAGTATAGTATAGTACTGATAGGGGAATTTCCTGCAAAAAAAAAAAGGGAAGGGTGACAGCTATGGCTGGGGTAGGCAACCTAAGGCCCGTGGGCCGGATGTGACCCAATTGCCTTCTCAATCTGGCCCGTGGACAGTTCGGGAATCAGCGTGTTTTTACATGAGTAGAATGTGTCCTTTTATTTAAAATGCATCTCTAGGTTACCGTATTTGTGGGGCATAGGAATTCGTTCTCTCCCCCCTTCAAAATATAGTCTGCCCCCCCCCATGGGATGGTGGACCGCCCCATGGCTGAAAATGGTTTCTGACCCCTGGATTAGATTGAGAGACAGTGATTGGCCCAAGCACAGCCCACAACCTTTGTTTTGGGAGTGTGGAATTGACCCTGGGTCTTCTTCTTCTTCTAGTCTAACACTTTGACCACTGTGACACACCAGGGGTTGAACTAGATGAACACGCCCCCCGCCCCGTACCCTTCCAACTGTATGATTCTGTGACAGCTGTGCTACACAGTGTTGTGTAGTGGTTAAGAGCGGCAGACTCGTAATCTGGGGAAACGGGTTCGAGTCCCCGCTCCTCCACATGCAGCTGCTGGGTGACCTTGGGCTAGTCACACTTCTCTGAAGTCTCTCAGCCCCACTCACCTCACAGAGTGTTTGTTGTGGGGAGGAAGGGAAAGGAGAATGTTAGCCGCTTTGAGACTCCTTCGGGTAGTGATAAAGCGGGATATCAAATCCAAACTCTTCTTCTTCTTCTTCTGCTACACTGTTGTTGCAAAAACAGCAGTTTTCTTGTGGAATTTTAAAGACTCACAGGTTTATTATCAATGGGACTCAGTGGAACTAACTTCTGAGTAAGCAAGTACAGTATAGGACTGCTCTGGTCATGCAGGAGGGCTGTCATAGATTCTGCACCAGAAACTATTTCCTTACCACCTTAATGCAGTTGTAAGTGTAGTCTAAACCTCCTGCTCATGGAATCATAGAACTGTAAGTGCAATGCTTCTCTCTATCCCTGGGCCACATACCAAATGCAAACAAAACTGATACATAGCTGTCAAAGGGGGGGGGGGAATAAGCACATTTTGCCTACAATTTTAGACAGATACTGTTGCTCTGATAATACCACTACACAGACAAAAGAGGCCTATTTGCCCAGTTTAATAGCACTCTAAAAGCGCGTGAGAATCTCTCTTTTCAAAAGCAAGCTGAGCAGCAAGAGGAAAAGAATACTTTTTTTTCCACTGAAGAGCTCATTCAGTTAGATAAAATTCCATTTCTAGCAGGACTGACCGAATTTTTTTATATAGTTATGCTTGATCAGATAGCACTGTAACCATCAGTTGTGAATGCAACTGAAGAAATGATAGATCTGATAAGGGCTTGCATCCAGTGGACCATATTAGCGCATATCTTTGGAAGCATGAAAATCTTTAGGACAGCCATCAAGCACATTAGTGCAAGAAGGCACCAGTAATTTAAATCCGTCTTCTGTATGTAGCTGCCCTTCTTCTCCAGCCCACCCTACTCCCCTCAACGGGTGTGCAGGCAATTATGCCCAATATACACATTTTTGCAAAGAGATAAAATGATTTTTTTTAAAAAAAAAGTTATTTTCACAAGTACAATGCTTTCCCTTAGTATATACATTGTTGTAAACATTACCTGCCTGGAGAAATGCATTGCAAAACTTTAAGGCGTGTTAATTTCGAAGGGTGCCTGTGTTTCGGTTCGTACATCATTTCAGAAAGTGTGAGTTAGGTAGGTTTATCTTTAAATGTGAACTGAACTGAATATATCCCCCCAGGTTTTTAAAACATGCCCATCAATCTGGAATGCACAAAATCAAAAGCATCTCTCTCTCTCTCTCTCTCTCTCTCTCTCTCTCTCTCTCTGTGTGTGTGTAAAAAATCCCCCCCTCTCTGTAGCTGCTGGTGCCTAACTGAAGATGCAGATGAACACGTCTGCCCATGTTTATGTATTTATTTAAGGAAAAGGGATCTAATTAGGAATCCTGCAGTTAGTAATTAGCAGGTTAGCGGATAACCTCATGCACTGGGTGAGACGGTTGATCTGTGTTCCAGGAGGGTTGAGTGCCTGGATGCAGGGATACCCAAACCTATAATCAGGTGGCTCTCAGCTGGAGGTGAGATGCTGCTGCTGCTGCTGCTGGCGGCTTTACAATTGCCAGAAGCACATTCAACACCTTCAAAAGGTACATTTGGCTTATGGAAGAATTTCCAAGAAAATTGCAAAGAGTTAATTAATTTATTTGACTCTCAAGCCGGATTGGCCCTCTCAGCTGTGAAGGGCATTCTGCCATTGACAAAAGCCTGCTCCCTCTCTGAAGGGGTATGCAAGATTACACACACACACACACACACACACACACACACACTGCACTGGGATTCCAGTCATTTCTGCTGGTCTAGTTCATTTCATGCCTTATTCATTTGCATTTGTTTTGTTGTGGCACCCACTTTTATTTTCAGGAATTTTTTTTTAAAAGTAACAAAATAAAGCCCCAGCCCCCAACCCCCCCCTTTTTTTGCTTTTGGTGGCAGCGACAGAGGAGACACCTGTAGGCATTTCTGGAAGCTGCTATTTGGTGTGTCCCCCACCCCCCAAATAATAATTCTTTTTCTTTCTTGATTTTTGTATTTTGTATTTTTGTAAAATTTTTGTTATAGTGTGTAGTGTCAGTTTTTTCATGTTTCTGTTATATTGTTGAAAATCTAATAAAATTCTAATTCTAATTCTAATTCTAATTCTAATTCTAATTCTAATTATTATTATTATTATTATTATTATTATTATTATTATTATTATTATTCAGCAATGCAGGATAATTCTGGAGCATTGCCAGGGGTGGGGAGTGATGGTAGCCAGGGTGAAGCATTCTGGGAAAAGACAACAAATGGCAGCTGACAGGAACAGCAGCTGATGCACCCCTTAGCCTAGTTTTGTGTGCCTTTGGGGTGACATTTTGCAGGAGAAAAGGAGGTCAGGAGTGGGGAAACATGGAAACAAGCTGGACGGAGCAATGAATGTGGGAGGGAGAAAGATTTTCTGCTAGCAACTGGCTCAAGATCTCTGGCAGGAACAATCTAGCCCTCTCCTCACAGCCTGCTGAGCAGGGAGAGAGAGGCAGTTGGTGACAAGTGGCTTGCCCTTCAGGCTCTTTCCCTCTGCCCCTTGCTCGCCATCACAACATGGCTCCAGACTCATTACCTTGAAGAATACAGCCCCATATCTACCATCTGGAACCCACCAGATCTGGGGGCTAGGATCATCTGGCTCACCTGACTTGCCACGTTTTCTTGCCATACAGGATCCTTGTGAGGAGCAAGTGCCACCCTGAGCTCCTTGGTGGAAGGGCATGATAAAAATGTAATAAATTTAATTTCAAATGCATGCAGTAATCTTACTGATAAAGCAAATCAAGTTTTCATTACACAAGCCTGAATAATGCTGAATAATGCTTAAAAAGAGAGAACAAAAGTCCAGAAACTGCTGAGTTTAAATAATGATAAATAATATTCGTTTGAAGAAACAATCGCAGGAGATTATGTTAATCAAGCCACGAATGGAAATTCATATTCAACATTTATAAGAGTATGTTAGCTTAGCAAGACTTAGATAAATGTCCTAGAAAAGTCAAATATTTGCCAGGCTGAATTGTCTTCCTATTTCGTCAAAAGATTCTCGATGCCTAACCTCCAGTCATCAAGAGTGAATAAATATGTACCTCCTCTTGCTAAACTTTAATATATATTTCTGAAGCCACCTTGATATTGTCATTAGAATATGCTAATAATTTTAAACCAGAAATAAAACAAGCACCCCAAAGCAAAAACCTACCAGTTCCGTCAGGGAACGTGTCATCCTTCACTAATCAACTTTGTAACAGGAATTCTGTGCCTGCACATTTACGTGAAGTTGAATTTTGTTTTAAAGAAGTGGTAATCAAAAAGTAATTAAGGTACTCTGAAATTTACGCATGCTGTTTACAATGGCATTAATAATAATCCATGGATCACTTGGCATACTACATGCAAATCAGTGCAATAACTATGTTCTTCCTAGTTGAAAGTGGTATGTGTTTTTCTTTTCGTTCCCAGTAAATATTTTTTTCAGCACTCTGCAGTCTCCCTGGCTACCCCTGCTTCCTGATCTCAAAAAACCCCCAAACAAAACCACCCTATGGAAAGAATTACCCCATGATGTTTTCCATTGGTTTCCCTTTTATCAGAACATGGGCACCTAAGAAAGCTGCAGGGTGAGATGAATGGCAGAATGAAATAAAGGGTGCTCATAAACACCCCTTGTCCCTCTCAAAAGGTAGGCAAGCATGACACAAACACAGTACCACTCCCATGAGAATTTCATGGAAATGTTCTCCCCCCTTGGATAACTTTGAAATGCGGTATATTTTCACATTTATTGATGGGAAATGGCTAAAACAACAACTACTACCACTACTGGAGAATTTTTGGCACAGCACTAGAATTGGTTCCTTTGTAGAGGAATATATCTGGCCCCAAACTCCATGGAACAGTCTACAACACTACCATTTTCTTGGAAGAAGATCCTTAGCTGCATTTCCTCTTCTGGAATGCTGTGGGATCATTGCAGTCATGCAAGGACTAGATCTCCCTTGGGTGGGAAGCAGACTGCTGCATGCTTCGAGGAACATTTTGGTCTTAGCTTTGAAATAAGCAGCTTAGCACAGCTTCAGCACAGGGGCAGCATGGTGGGAGAGGGGTGGCAATTTGAGAGGGATTGTGACCATAGCTCAACCCCCATGCACAGTTTTAGAATTAATAAGGAATATGAAATAAAGCATTATGTGGGCTCCAGCGTTAAGGCTCTGTGGGTGTTCCACCAGACATTCTTTCAGCAGTAGATTCTCCCCAACATATTTAACTGGAGCATTCAAACCAAGAAGGTAAGGTGTTAAGCAGATAGGGTGAAATGCATATTGAGTGGGAAGAGTATTAGTGTTCTCAGTTCCCCACCTCACCCTGCGAATCGGATGCTTCTCTTTTCTTGTTTATTTCACATACAAAGCAGAAAAGATGTTTATTTAATATTACCTCACTATGATATTTATATCTGTGCAAAAAGAGGAAGGGAAAGATAAAAACCAGGTCAGTGTTGCCCGTGAGCCACAGTACAGTTGCCTCAAAGGAGGAGGTGGGGAAAAAACATGTAAAATGGCTAATTATTTGCTTGCAGATATTACAGGCTTGGAATAACTACGGGGACTACACAAAGTTCTCTCACTACCTTTTGCCACCCATTTAATCGTAACTCTTCTGTTGAGATTTATTAAGGCTAGAATCATATGGAAGCAGTATTCCTTCTAAGGCAAGGGTGGGGGACCTGTGGTCCTCCAGATGTTGTTGGACTACAACTCCCACCATCACTGTCCATTGGCCATGCTGGCTAAGGATGATGGGGGCTGGAGTCCAACTTCCATACTCTGATTCCAGAGGAAAAAATGGGGGCATGCTTACAATGTATTTCAAACGCATTCCAATGCACATTTAAAGCACATGACAAACCCCAAAGAATCAAGGGCCCCTCTCACAAACCTACAATCTCCAGTACCCTTAACAAACTACAGCTCCCAGAATTCTGGGGGTGGGTGGGTGAGAAGCCATGTGCTTTAAATGCATGGTATGGATCTGTCCCTATAGTCACAGCAAATATTACTGTTAATACCCTGTTCTGTATTTCTGATTGTTCTGTTCTGTTGGTTGTATGCCCTGCAATCACCCACCCTCCACAATAGAAAACATGGTGATGTGTTTACTCATACAGGTGTGCTTTAGACCCTGAAATATGCTGGAAGTTTCCATGAATGGAGGAGAGATTCCCCACTTCACAAAGCCACACTCAAGCTCACAGAGGGCTGAAAGCTGACTAAAGGTAACGCAACAGAGAGGGCTGAGTGCCATGCCTATCTCTGACCCAGAACTTGAGTCCTTGAAGGGTGAACCAGACACCTCCATAGACTGAGGGCAAAACTACAATTCCCATCAGCCCCAGTAAGCATGGCCAATGGCCAAGACTGATGAGGGGTGCAGTTCAGCAACATATGGAGAGCCTATGCTAAAACTTTCAGAGTTTGAAAAAGAGAAAAAGAAACTTTGGTGGTTAATTTATCAACCCCTCTTGTTTCAGAAGCCATTGCATGATAGGCCATTGTTGGGAAAATGAATACAGGATGCAGCAGGCAAAAAAAGAAAAAGAAGGGGGGGGGAAGCAGGTGGACATCTGGGTTTCACCCCATCGTTCCAGCACCTCTTACTTGGCTGGATGGAATGATATGTGTAGAAACCTATGGGTTTCGGATGGATGGAATGTACCCTGCTGGCCAAAGTCACATTAACTGCTCCACTTACTTTGCCTCTGGCCCCACCCATCACTGGCACACTTGACCCCTGGAAGATGCCAATAAGAAGGAAATGTGGTCTTTGGGCTGAAAAAGGCTCCAACACCCCTTCAATAATGCAAGTGTTTCAGTTTTCATCTACAAAATGTTGAATATGTTGCTCTTCAAAGTAGAAAGCACATTACTTTGTTCTAGTAATGTTCTTCCGTTAAAGGCCTATACCAGGTATAGGCAAACTTGGCCCTCCAGATGTCTTAGAATTACAACTCCCACCATCCTTAGCTAACAGGACCAGTGGTCAGGGATGATGGGAGTTGTAGTCCCAAAGCACCTGGAGGGCCAAGTTTGCCTATGCCTGCCCTATATGGCCTAGGACCCTCATACCTATGGGACTGCCTTTCCTGGTATGCCCCGCAGAGGACCTTATGAGCCACAAATAATAATACTTTGGAGGTTCTGGGCCTCAGGGAGGTTCGACTGGCCTCAACCAGTGCCAGGGCCTTTTTGGCCATGGCCCCGGCCTAGTGGAACGCTCTGTCATAAGAGACCAGGGCCCTGCGGGATTTGACATCTTTCCACAGGGCCTGCAAGACGGAGCTGTTCCGCCAGGCCTTTGGTCCGGGCCCAGTCTGACCCCCTTCTTTCCATGAAACCCTGTATGTAAGTGGCCCTCTTGGCCCTTTCTATTGGCCCATATGGGACCAGCACATGTGACTGGGTCTAGTGAATATTTAATGATGGCTATGATTCGTGGGTTGGCCACTTAATTTTATTTTGATTTTACTGTGATTTTGAGCTGTGTTTTTAATGCATTATATATTCAGTGTTAGCCACCCTGAGCCTGGTCTTGGCCGGGGAGGGCGGGGTATAAATAAAATTTATTATTATTATTATTATTATTATTATTATTATTATTATTATACTTTACTACTACTACTACTACTACTACTACTACTAGTGGCTACTGCAGGCAGAAAGGAGCTTTGCAACATGTGTTTTCTAATTAGCAGGGGTAACTAGGAAATTGGCTCAGAGGAGGTTCCTTTCCTTTTAAAAAAACACCAGCAGTGGCGTGGAGGGCAAGCTGCAACTGAAAATGGTAGTGTAGCAGATGTTTTGTTAGCAGTTGTTTCCTAGTAGCAAACACCACTGCTGGAACATGATGGTATTTTCATTCTTTAATGCTCAAGGTTTTTGCATAAAGACTTGAATCGCACCCTTTGGGATGAATGGATTGGAATCAAGATTGAGTACAAGCGCAAGAATTGATTTGAGTGGGGTGCAAATCAAGACCGTTTAGTGACTTCAATCATCAGTTTAAATAATCAGAACCACCCTCATTTAGGTTATTGATCTTCATCAATTTTCAATTTGTACCTCCATTGCTCTCAGAAACTTGTTCTCAACTTCATTGGTTTGAAGAGCCAAGCAAACCATGTGCATTCTCTCTGTGCATGTGCATTCTCTCTGTGCTTCACTGCAGAGGATGTGGTGTAATATCATCTCAACACAGCAGTGCCCTTTCAGATATCAGTAGAGGGAAAGAGAAATAGATTTCATTAGTGGAGGGCAAGATTTACAGCAAGCAGGTCTGGTGTCAGCACCTCGTATGGTAGGAGTGTGGTGGAGTGTTGTGTAGGAGTGTGGTGGAGTCTCCTTCTTTGGAGGTCTTTAAGCGGAGGCTTGACAGCCATCTGTCAGGAATGCTTTGATGGTGTTTCCTGCTTGGCAGGGGGTTGGATTGGATGGCCCTTGTGGTCTCTTCCAACTCTAAGATTCTATGATTCTAGGACAAGTGCCAGGGGCCCCGTGCCTCAAGGGTCCATTGCTCCTGACATTGGACTCGCTTTGCTTTTTTTTTTTTTAAAAAAAATCCTTTAAAAACCCCTTTATTTAGGACCTGGCACTCTAAAAAATAAATAAATAAAATTTCATGTGATATATATATATATATATATATATATATATATATATATATTTCCCTCGAATGCCTCTGGACTCCAATGGGCATAGGAAATTGCTTTAGACTGAGGCAGGTCACTGCCCCATTTAGCTCACAATGCATGGATTCATTTAGGTAGCAGACTGGAAATGACAGGTTAGGAAACTGGGACATTTTGCAATGTAAACATGTGCTCCACCACTGAGAGATGGGTGCTGCTAATGAACATGGGAACCTACCTCTGACTGAGCCAGGAAACCATTGGTCCACTTAGCTGAGTATTCACTTGCAGTGGCTTTCTTGGACTTCAGACAGGAAACACAGGAAGTTGAAACTGGGACCTTCTGCAGGCACAGTGTGCACTACCTATTGCCCTCCTCCCATAATGGGGAGCCTTCTCTGGATGCCATAATCCTGCCGAGCCTTTGCACAGAGAGTTACTGAAGCAGGTTCACTTTGCTCTACTGAGATACCACATCTGTTGGATTTCTCCACTCCCTAATCTGTTTCCAGAATTAGTGTCTGAATTTGCTTGTTTTCTTCTTCCCTCCTCATCCCCTTTTCTTTTTGTGCCATGCCCTTCACATTATAAGCTTATGGACAGGGAATGTGCTATTTTTATTGCTCTTAAGTAAGCTACTTTGGGAGTTGTTTTGGATTAGGGTGGGGTAGAAATCTTTAAACAAATAATAGAGTAACACAATATTATTTCAATTAAGATCCTTAATGTCCAAATACTTAATCCACTCCTCTTCTCTTAATAAGAACAGCAATAATAAAGCATGTTCCACTGTGCAGAGGACTCATCCTTGCATCCTACATGGAGAACTAAAGACACAATCATATATATATATATATACACACACACACACACACACACACACACACGCACTGTCACAATAATGTTGGGCGTGGAAGGAGAATAAGAAAGCCAAGCTATTGAGGGCTGAAAATCCAGTTATTCCCAGCTAGGCCTGATCTCCATAGCAACCAGAATATGGAGGAGAGGAAACTCAGAAGCAAACAAACAAACCTTATTTAAAGAGCCAGACTTTCATTAATACTCTGCTTGGACACCTCAACTTCAGGTGTCGAGCCTGGGATGCAGAATGAGCATTGTTTCAGAGCCAGCCCCAGATACCCAGGAGCTCATTTCTTAGGCCCAGGGATTTTGCTCTGCTCTGTCTCCAAGACTCCAGTTCAGAAGCCCTAATGAAATCACACCCTCAACTGACTCATTGGAGCTGATGACTGTCAAAGCCAGCCAGTCCCCTTTAAATGTGGAGGCTCCTACCCAGGTGGAGTTGCAGCTGCCATTTAAAGCTTAGGGCTCATTCACACTTCTCTCTCTGTGTGTGGGTTTCTGCTTGTCCCATGATTTCTAGGCACAAGTCTGAGTGGTTTTACATTTGCCCCACAGTTTCCCCTGGAAAAACAACATTATTTACCACTGAATTGGAACAAACATCAAGCCATAGAAAACCTGTTTGAAGTTTGCTCTGACTCAGTGGTAAGCAGTGGGATTTCCCAGGGGAATGCAGCAGAGAAAATTGAGGTGGGGATGAGCTCTTAATCTTATGATGGCAATGGTGTCCATGTGAGAGGTGCCAGCACTGAGATCCAGTGAGTTCTGGTTGTATGAGTCTCCGGCTTGACTTCCACATGGAGCTATTTATTGTTGGGAATGACGCTCTCTCAGAGACGGCAAACTCCAAGACCCCTGAGCGTCTCCCAGGAGACCCTCTCTGGCTGGCATGTCCCTTCAGTCCAGAGTGCCTATATCTGCGACCCTTCTCTTATAAGAAGAGCACACAAGTCTTCTAGCATCACGCAGCAAGAAGAAGGAAACATCCGTAGATCTAAACTACGTTTATTTACAGTCTATATACAGAGAGTCCACCATCACGTCTGTGTTCTCCAAGCTCTGGCAGAACAAGAAGACTGCACACAGCAGAAGTGAAACTACATCACATTACAATAACACACTCAGACGGAAGAGATAAGAGTCTTCTGTTCCTACACCCTATCTCAGACACTCATGTGATTTATACTAATCACAGTAGCCAAGCTGATGCAGCAGAGGCTACACAAAATCCTAACATTTATATGCCGCTATTCAAATCCTAAGTTCTGGCCTTGCCCGAAGCTAAATCTGCCGTATGTTGACTCACCTTGCTGTGCTTGATGGAATCAGAGCTACTGATCTGAACCCACTCCCCTTTCCAAGCTTAGGCAAGAATCTCCACAGCTGAAGCCATCCCTTGGAACCGAAATTAATGGATCCTGTGCTGATGGATATCACTGAAAAGTCCAGCTTCTGTAAGCTTCTCATTTGCTGGCTGATCAACAACAAAACCTGAGCTAAGGTTTAGAAATTGTCCTGCAGGAATGCTAAGATGAGACGGACATACTCTAATTGAACTCCTGCGGCAAGAGGCCCCGATATGCGTTTTGCAAAGCAATTCACAATAGCGGAATGCCCAAATCCAATTAAGAAAGCAAAGGGATCATGTGTTTCTAGTTGCTCCAAGGCACCATTAAAAAGGAAACAAACACACAACCCTGATGCATCAAATTCAAATATTTCCTTTTGAGAATATGCCTGGCAGTCAATCTGGGAAAGGAGAGGTTAGGGCCCCCACCATGCCTATTAATTTAACTCTCTGATAGACTGATCCTAAGCAGGTTTAGTCAGATACAAGCTTCCACTGGATTTGACAGTCCTTTCTTCCAAGGACAGTTGCTTAGGACGGCAATGTTAGGCAGCCACTGGAATGGGGCTGCTCTGATTGTACTTTGATTGTCTGGCTTGTGGCCTGCAGGCAAAAACTTGGCTGCTTAATTCAAATAAATTATTCATCTATCTAACAAAATTTATGTAGCACTGATTGCAAGTAGAACCTCTAAGCAATTTACAAAAAAAGCATTACAATTTTAATACAAGATAAAAGTTTTACTTGCGTCATCACCTAGTAATACTTAGATTAGAAATACTTCCTAAACAAACAAACAAACAAACAACATTTTAATAAATGAATATATACATGAATACATTATTTTGCATACTTCATTGAGTCGGTTTATCACCTTGACATTCTACCTATGTCCAAGAACCAAATAATTATCTTAGGACCCATCTGCAGCATACATTTAAAGGAGTGTCATGCCACTATAAACAGTCATAACTCCCCTCCAAAGAATCCTAGGAGATGTAGTTTGTTAAAGGTGCTAAGAGTTCTGAGGAGACCCATATTTCCCCTGCAGAGCTACAATTTGCAAAGTGGTTTTTACAATCAATTCATTTTTTTTGTGGGGGACTCTGGGAATCGTAGCTCTCGGGGGGAATAAGGATTGCCTAACAATTTCCTTTCCCCCAACAAGGAGGGCACAAGGAGAAGGGGACGACAGAGGATGAGATGGTTGGACAGTGTTCTCGAAGCAACTTGTATGAGTTTGGCCAAACTGAGGGAGGCAGTGAAGGATAGGCGTGCCTGGCGTGCTCTGGTCCATGGGGTCACGAAGAGTCGGACACGACTGAACGAATGAACAACAACAGCAACAATTTCCAGCACCCTTAACAACCTACAGTTCTCAGGATTTCAAGGAAGAAGTCATGGCTGTTTGTAGTGGTATGGTATTGCTTTAAAATGTATGGTGCACATGCGGTCTAGGAACACACTAATATCTTAGAGCTTTGTTGTTGATTGGGGGTGAGGAATGCATGACTTTACAATTGTTCTTGGACTCCATCTGCCATCAGTCCCAGCTAAGATGACCGATTTTCAGGGATGATGGGAGGTGGAGTCAAACAGCTTGCAGAGTCAAACCTATTTTAACATAATTATAATAATCTCTAATTCTTGTACTTCGTTTTCACCAGACCTCCCTCCTAACAATCACTCCCCCTCTTCATATCCTAGTGTTTATCTATCAAATGTAACAAAAAAGTGACTCATTGGAAGAATGGAATAAATTTACTTTAGATTCAGTATCAGAATGTCAGAAATCAAGTGAATTGATGTGAGTATTAACTGTTTGATTACAATGATAATATATTGATTAAAATACATATTGTTTTGCTTTTTTAAACCCCCTCCAAAAAATATCACATTTTATGTGCATTTAAAAATATATATGCTGATGTAAACAGCTCGGAGGTCTTTCTCCCTCGATGTGAAAGGAAGCTCAACATTTTTGCATTATTTTCAACATGTTTTATGTGTCATGGAAAGCATAGAGGACACGTCAGTCAGGAAGCTAGAATGCCACTATTCACACAGTTAAAGGTAAAGGTACTCCTGACTGTTAGTTCCAGTCATGGACGAATCTGGGATTGTGTGCTCATCTCGCTCTATAGGCCAAGGGAGCTGGCGTTTGTCTGCAGACAGCTTCCGGGTCTGGCGAACCAGAGCAGCGCATGGAAACGCCGTTTACCTTCCTGCTGCAGCGGTACCTATTTAACTACTTACACTTTGACGTGCTTTCAAACTGCTAGGTTGGCAGGAGCTGGGACCAAGCAACGGGAGCTCACCCCGTTGCGGGGATTGGAACCGCCGGCCTTCTGATCGGCAAGCCCTAGACTCTGTGGTTTAGACCACAGTTATAAAACTACAGGAGTCCAATCAGGTCAAACTGCAACAACTCTAGTATTGTGCTGGTTAACAAGGCAAGTTGGATCCAGAGGAAACGCTACTCATTCAACTTCCACCTTACAACTAAATTTTAAGAAGGGAGATATGAGATTCACTCTTGACTAAACACTACATTGTTACCAACCAGCAAGCAAGGTTGTTGCTTTAAATGTAGTTTATCCCAGGTATTGCTGGATTTTTCACAACATAATCTGGCTCATGTTCCATTTTGGTGTACAGTTTGATTTGCATGTGTCTTTTGCAGAGATCAAAAAGCCTAGCAAACTCATTGAGAAATCACTTAGGAAAGATGCTGGCACTATTTATAGAGTAAGGCCACTGACACTCAAAGCAATTATATGCATGAAAATGCAAGCGATTCTTCTTTAAGTAAATGTGGTTGCTAGGCAAAACTATACAGCTCTTAACAATGGATACTCAAGAACATTTTTGTTGCTGCTGGAGCGACAATTTTAAGCATGACTTACATACAAAGAAGAGTAAAGTCTCCATCTGTCAGTAGGATGTGAAGAAGCCCCACTGAAGTCACCTTCAGTGGGTGACCTTTAAACGTGGGCACTTTGGTTTCACTGAAGGTACTAGCTTTAGACCAGTGGAAGTCAGTGTGGTGCCCTCAAGATGTTGTTGGACAAGCAGGGATAGGAAAATCTGCTAGTTTTTATTTCTCCCAGTTTCTTATTTTCCCCAGTCTTAAATTCGGTTCTCCAATTTTGTGTGTTTGCGCGTGTGTGCATGCACGGGTATGCCTGTCTTTTAAAAAGCCCCCATGAAAGCAAATCGGCATTTTAGTACATATTCCTCCTAATAAACACATACAGTATTCCTATGCAATTTTACCTAATATTTGCAAAGCAATTTCCCCAAATGGAATGCACGTCATACCCTAGTATATGTGTTTCTATGCACATTACTCTGTTGGAGAATGCCAGTGCAAAATGGGAAGAAGTGTGAATTTTGAAGGATGGCTGTATTTTCCATTCATATATTGTTTCAGAAAGAATAAATTGGGTAGGATAACCTTGTAAGTAAGAAGTGAATAAAATTTCTCCCCTACCCCTAACTACAAATCCCACTTTCCCTCCTCATTGGCCATGCTGGCAGGGTGTTTGTGATGGGAGTTGTAGTCCTATGTGGACAATGCCTGAAGGGAACCAGGTTAGCTATCCTTGCTTTGTGCCACAGAGCACCATGGCTCCCCACAAACACCTGACAGCCCTTTGCAACAACTGAAGGTTACAGTAGCAGATGCAGTAATTATGTCACCTTTGCACTCTGGGCCCCATATGCACTATATATTTAAAGCAGTATCATGCCACTTTAAACAGTTATGGATTCCACCCCCCCCCCCAATATTGTTAAGCATGCTCAGAATCCTCCTTAGGAGACCCCTATTCTCCTCAGAAATTTATAATTCTCAAAGTTCCCTGGGAAGAGGAATTGATTGCTAAACCACCCTGGGAATTATCTTAGTCTTTGGCGATCACTCATAGCTGAGTAAGATTGTCTTCCATGAACACCATCTTAACAGTGAGTCCGTAAGTGACGGTGGAGGCCAATTCTGGATACACCTGTCCTTCCACAGTGGGGACATAGGTTTCCAGGCAGGAGAGTTTACTAAGCTGTTGTACTCCTAACCTTACTCAAAACAAAATAAAAAAATTCCTTCCAGTAGCACCTTAGAGACCAACTAAGCTTGTTCTTGGTATGAGCTTTCGTGTGCATGAACACTTCTTCAGATACACAGACCAACATGGCTACCTACCTGTAACTAGTACAACCTTACTTTATGCTTGTGAAACATGGACCTCTTATAAACACCATTTCCAACTCCTTGAAATATTCCATCAATAGTGTCTCCGAAGTCATGGCTGCTTAAGGTGTTAGGTAAAGGTAAAGGGACCCCTGACCATTAGGTCCAGTCGTGTCCGACTCTGGGGTTGCGGCTCTCATCTCGCGTTACTGGCCGAGGGAGCTGGTGTACAGCTTCCGGGTCATGTGGCCAGCATGACAAAGCCGCTTCTGGTGAACCAGACTAGCGCACGGAAATGCTGTTTACCTTCCTGCTGGAGCGGTACCTATTTATTTACTTGCACTTTGACGTGCTTTCAAACAGCTAGGTGGGCAGGACCTGGGACCGAGCAACAGGAGCTCACTCCGTTGCGGGGATTCGAACCGCCAACCTTCTGATCAGCAAGCCCTAGGCTCTGTGGTTTAACCCACAGCGCCACCCACGTCATAACACCCAGTGTTATGATACAGCTTAAAATGCATAGTACAGATGGAGCCCTAGAACCTTGTGGTCTACAAGGTTCTAAGTTCTGCCACCCCCCCCCTCAGCCTTTGTGCATTCCGTCTGCAGATTTCCTCTGTGAGAGGATATTCTCTACACGGATATGCCTCCCTGTCTCCTTATCTCCTCTTCCTTTGTTGTTTGTGCTAACAAATGCTAGCTCCTTGGAATTGGAGATCTCCTGCAGCCCTCTTGTAGCCAGGCACACTGATGGCTCTATGTAAGTAACCAAAAAATATTTCATTTTCTTTTCTTTGGAGAGACTCGCGCACGGGGGGGGGGGGGGGGATGGCACAAAGTATGCTTTGGGGAACTGTTCTCCAGCAAGTGCCAACTGCTGTAAGAACATTCTGAGCCAAAGTTTGGGATAAATGTGCTCAGAACATGAAGAAATTAAAGGATGTTAACAATTATTGGGGAAAGTAAATATTTAAACACAGTGAAATTCAGCCAGAATTGGCCTTGCCAGTCAGGAAAGTTGCAAGCTGCCTTAAAGCAAATCAGATTATCTAGCTCAGGGATGGGGAAGTCTTCCAGGCCATCCTTTCCTTGGACACTTTTGCCTGGTCCTTTTGCACAGTGTCCTTGAACTAGGATATTGGCTCTTGCTTGCCAGGAAGTAGGGTGGTGTGTGTGTGTGAGAGAGCACTTTCATCGAAGGCACACAAAGTAAACACTCTTGTACAATGAATTTGCTCTGTCAAGGTGAAGGGAGTATCCTTTTGCTGTAAGGAAAGTGATAGAAAACTATAGTGTGTATGTGTGTGTGTGTGGGGGGGGGACAGTCCCTCAACTACAGTGTCATAACCTCCACACAGACAAATCAGGAGAATTGCTCAATATAGGATTCATCTATCAGAGATGAGCCCAACATATCTATTAAGAAACTAGTCCTTGCGAGGGATCTAGCAGATTTTTAGTCACAACCTGGTAGGGTAGCTGGGTTTGCTCTGCCATCATGGGGGGGGGGGAAGAGAGGGGATTTTGTCCTTGCACAGGTCACCACTGACCTGCAACAGGATTTGAGGCAAAGGTCTCTCCAAGCAAGCCCTGCCTGGATGGATATGTTGTGGATCAAACCTGGGACTTCCTTTGTGCAGATGACCCTTCCTCTAAATTTGTCTAGGTGAGTGACTGTCACCAGATCTTGCGGCATCAGTTGACTGCACCCTGTGTGGTGTAGTAGTTAGTTGTACTGACTCTCCTGTCAATCAGTGTTCTGACCACCTCCTCCTTCCTGCAACCAGGCAACATCTTCACTTTCATTTTACCTGACAGAAAATAGCTAAGCAATACACAATATCAATCAGCCTTGCACATTTGCCTGCACCCACAATCATCCACCCACATTTAGGTGAAGCTCTTATTAAATAAATTAAAAGCCTTATGTCCATCTCAGCCTCCCTACTCAACATACAATAATGACAGCCTGTCTTGAAGGAAGAACAGTTTTTATACAGAGCCCCCCCCATAAAAAGAGTTCCTGATTTATGTACCATTTTCTTCAGCTTCTTAACCTATTTCCTCCTCATGTGTCACAGGCATTCAAATGGCTACCCTGAAGGGATGCAGAGTAGGAACGGGAATGGGGGTGGGTGGGCAGGAGAGGGAATGATGCTTGATATTATTTCTGAGAAAAGGAGAGATTTTGAGAGGCGAGGGAGAAAAGCAAAGGAAGGGGGAGAAACCGAATGATACACAAGCAATAGCTGCCTCAAGGCAGCTGTAATGTACACAGTGACAGTCTGAGTTTCATGCATTGCTATTTAAAAATAATGGCATTACAAAAGAAATTGCCCGCATTACATTAGGAGAATGCGTGGATGTGTCCGCATCTCAGGGATTCATGCTGAGCATAAATGGCTGGAGTGCAGATAACTACCCAGAACTTACAACAAGTGAGTGGATATTGAAAGAAGAATTTGCAATTCATTTTGTGAGAGTTTTGGAAGATCAAAGATGAAACCATATTATCATCCACCCCCATATTATTGTTATTATTTTATGTTGTGTTTGTGCAAGTTTCATTTTATGGTTGTTATATGGATTTCTCTCCTACTCCATCCTCTTTGGTGCTATTTTGTGACTGCATCTTTTCAAAATGAAGGTATCCTATAGACATTGGACAAGTAAAAACAACAACAACACCATCTGGCTTTTATTGTGGCTGTTTCTGATAATTGTTTTAATGATGAAGTTTAATGTGTGTCTGTCTGCTCATATCTCAGTAGTCACTTTGAGCAATTTCATTTTGGACACAAGTGTGTGATATTTCTATATCTACCGGTATATTTGTGTAAGGCTGTTGTCATGCCATAGTTTGTATGGCTGCCAACAGATGGCGCTGCTAACTGCTGTGTGACCAGAGGAGTTAGATAAGCAGCTCCGGAGCAAGCCACAGACAGATGGCTTGAACAGACTGCAGCAGCCCCCTAGTTTAAGGGACACATCTGCCTGCCAGCCTTGGGGCCCCTGCCTGGCTGCCTTCCTCCTTGACAGGTCTGGAAATCCAGTGCTTCTGCTGTTGATTAGGATGAAGAGAGGACTTAAGCAGGAGAGGAGACTGGGGCAGAGGAAGAAGGATGGGGTGTATTTTACTACTACTACTACTACTACTTTATTAATTGCATTTCTATACTGCCCTTAATCCAAGAGTCACAGGGCTGTTTACAATATAAAAACACACTAACAATATAAATAACATACTAACAACCAAAACAATGCCCCCTCGTAACTTAAAAGCTCATAGATTGTTTGATTGGCTAAAGGCCTGGGAGAAGCAGAATGATTTTGACTGCTACTGCAGAAAGGGCTTGCTCTTGCATTGCCACCTTCCCGACCTCTTATGGAGGAGCCACACAAAGAAGGGCCTCAGTGATGATGACATGTACCACTTACCTCACTTTGGCCCCACCCACCACAGTCACGTAGCCCCCAGAAGATTGCTCAGAAGGAAATGTGGCCCTGGGCTAAAAGGTTTTTTTGGGGGGTGGGGTGGGGCAGACTCAATCCAGGTGTGACCCAGGTCTAATCCCTTCCTTAGACAGTAAAAAGACTCAAAGAGGCCTGTTGCCAATTGCCATCTCAGCAGCAGAGAGAGGAAGAAAGTAAATAAGACAAACATGTCAGCTGCTAGGCAGGGCCATCTCTATAAACCCACTGAATTAAATACTCCGAGCAAACACATCTCCAGTCTCAGAAACATTCATGTAGATAGGCGCACGTATACTAGACTAGCGATACCATCAGGTGCCGCATGTGGCATTGACAGAACTATCTCAAAGGCAAAAGACATGTTACAGCTTTTGTGACATACAGTTGCAAGACTCCTGCAGAATCCTTAACGACTTGTGCTTGGGACTCCTTTAACCTTCCCAGGAGGATCTCCCTTTTATCCAAGTGCCATGCCTTGCCGTAGCGGCAGCCCCAGTAGCTAAACTCAAATTTATGATTCTAATAAAATATGCTCCCTATGGGGCTAAGGAAACAGAGCTGGGGTTTATGTTTTCATTAGTTACAAGTCTGGCTCCTGGGCTGCGCTATGCTCTGAGGCAGACAGAGATGTTTGCTACAAGTTTCCATTAGCCAATCAGTGCTTTTGGGGACGACCAGGGCTGATTTCTTGTAGCACATTTGGAAAATTCAGACTAGAGCTGAGCGGAAGTGGCTCAGAAAAAAAAAATGCCTCCCTGAAAAAATGCTCATCAAAATGGCTCCCTCCTCCATTTTTTATTTTATTTTTTATTTTGTCCATGAGAAAGGCTAGCTTGAGATCTTCCTGTGTATGTCAGAGAATTCCATGGAAATGAGGAATGGTACTAGGAACTGGGTCAGTTTGTGTGTCCATCTGCAAGTAGGAATGGTAATCAGGCAGGCAAATACAATCAATATTTGCTCCCATCATTTTCTTCCACAGTCTGCAATTCGCTATTATTGTTTTCCACTACACAAACAATATATTATTGATGGTGCGCCCTGTTTAAATTAATGGTGTGCAATCATATAACAATAATGTAATTAACTATATTATTAAATCTGTCCGCATATTTAATAATATAATTAATTAATTGATAATACAATCCAAATCCAGCTCTTTCCACAATCTTTCACTGTCTAACTGTGTATTGCTGTCAGCATCAACAGCATGTAGATATTGTTAACGACACCAAGCCTTGACTAGGAGCCGATTCCTGGGAACACGCTGACTTTTAGTAACAAAATCCTCAAGCTAAGATCCTATTTTGTGGTACTAGCAAAAATTAAAAAAAATAAAGTGGAGCGCTCCTGTTTAGGTCAAGCCGGAGCAGCCATGCTGCCTTCCAGAGTAGTGCATTTCATTCATGTAAATAATGGATTGCCAGCTGGTACAATCCAAAAGAGCCTTCCTGTTTAAGGCCAATGGCCCATCTAGCCCAGTTTCCTGTTTCTCACACAGGCAAACCAAATGTCTCAAGAAAGTTCACAAGCAAGGCACAGAATCACAGACTTCTTGTGTTGGAATTGTTGAGATTCTGAGCACAATTCAAAGTGTTGGTGCTGACCTTTAAAGCCCTAAATGGCCTCGGCTCTATAAGGAGCGTCTCCACCCCCATTGTTCAGCCCGGACACTAAGGTCCAGCTCCGAGGGCCTTCTGGTGGTTCCCTCACTACGAGAAGCGAAGTTACAGGGAACCAGGCAGAGAGTCTTCTCGGTAGTGGCGCCCACCCTGTGGAACGCCCTCCCATCAGATGTCAAAGAAATAAACAACTATCTGATGTTTAGAAGGCAGCCCTCTTTAGGGAAGTTTCTAATGTTTGATGTTTGATTGTGTTTTTAATATTCTGTTGGGAGCCGCCCAGAGTGGCTGGGTATGTATAAACAAACAAACAAACAAACAAATAATCGAATGGACTCCAAGGGTCATCTACTACAACCCCTACAATGCAGGAATTGCATCAAAAGAATACCTGACTTGGATGGCCTTCCAACCTTTGTTTAAAAACCTCCAATGAAGGAGAGTCCTCCACCTTCCAAAGGAGTCCATTCCATGGCATGAGGGCTTCAGCTCCCCCAACCCACTACCCCATCAACTGTTATTCACATATTTATCTGATTCTTTGGATGGTATTGAACCAATCCATATTCACTTTACAAGGAGAATTTCCCCAAGAATACAATATCGTCTGTTTACCACATTTGCTAGGAAATTAAGCTGTGACTCACTAGAAGCAAGGATATATGAGGGAGGAGGGATGACTACGATTTTAAACATCTCATTGGAATGCCAAACAAAAATCCATCTTTGTAAGAGGGAAACACTTTACAAATTGCTTTAAAATTAATTCAAAACGAGATCATTTCATCCTCCAGGTGCACAAAGCTTGTCATGTTTGCGTTCCTCGCCCTCCCCCCCCTATAAAACGTCTGAGTCATCATTATGCTCCACTAAGGGAATTAATGCTTTCCCAGAAAACATGACATGGATAATTAAACAGGTAAGAGAAAACAGTTGATTCCATTGTGTGAATTTTGAGGAGTAAACTCTATAATAATAATAATAATAATAATAATAATAATAATAATAATAATAATAATAATAATATGCTTTGGCTCAGTACAAGGAATTATCAGCCTTGTTGAGTGAAGACACACATTTTAGTGCCAAAGAGGTAGAGTTTGCATGAAGTGACTGTATCCCTCGTCATTCTATAGGAAGGGGCCTGTAGCTGTTTGCTTCTATATACAAACCGGCTATCAGCTGTCATCCTTGACCCTGTTTCTGAATCAAGTCTTTTTGTGCTTGTACAAACGAAGCACAAATGGCTTCCCCCATGGGCAAGAGGGAGATATTAGCAGACTCAAGAATAACCCCCAAGGTTTGCAGAAGTCTTCAGAAAGGAGAGAGGGAAGAAACCCAAACAGCCCAATAAATACTCAGCTGCCATCTGTAGACTGACTGAAAAGCAAAATACTGGGGAGGGGGGAATGGAATGCAGTAACTGGAAAAGGAAGATGAGATGAGGGAAAACACACAGTTGTAGAAAACGTGAGGAGAACCCCTCTCATTGCCTGGATGAACAATTTCCTGGTTCACACTGAGAAGCTGTGGTTAAATGTCCTTAGGGAAGGAATGTGTGTTTTCTGCACTGAAAAAAAGGTGTTGTTGCTTTTTTTTATTATAAAAAAAGCTTTAACAGTCAATGTGCAATAAAATAATAATTAACAAATTGTATATATACAGCTAATTATAATTAGTGTGTAATTTGGTTGGGCTTACTATTTATTTATAAGTTTTCTCACTCACCCCTCTCACAGAAAATACAGTTATAAAAACAGCTAAAATCACAACAATTAGAAAACACATAAAACCATTCCATGTGGGACAAAACAATATAAATTCAGCAAATAAGGTTGGACCTTAATTGCCAAGGGCCAAGGTAAGGAAGTATATCTGCAGCACAGAGCAAAAACTTGTACTTACAGTGGAAGATGCTAAACACACCTCTGTGGGGAGGGAGTTCCACAATGTAGGGGCTGCCCCAGAGAATGTCTTCTCCTGGGCCACCATACCCCCACACTTTTGAGGATGGAGGAAGTACCACGAGTCTATAGATCTTAACACCCCAAGCCAGTTGGTAGGGATGGAGACAGTCTCAGATATAGGGGGACTTAAGTTGTTGAGGGCTGTAAACACTAATGTGAGCCCTAATTGTGTAACAGTAGCTGCTACTGTCTTCTGAGGAGACTAAATACACCAGTCTCCTTTCATGTTTTATGTATCTCCTTGCCAGCGTCCTGTGCTGCCTGTACAATTAGCACATTTATTTGATGCTTAAAAATGCTTAAAAAAGAAGAAGAAGAAGACCACAATGTTTGCATTGCTTTGCAGATTTTGGAGGAAGGGGTAGAACAGAAATTCAGCAAATAAATGGGAGTTGCCCATAAAAATAAATGAAATCCAAGATGGGGGGGGGACCAAAATGAGGACTGAGCAGCCACAGTGAGCACAGAATGCTGAGTGAAGGTTTGGGTGCTGCTGAGAGAATGGAATGATCTGAACTCTCAACAGAAGGCAGTATAGCCCAGTGGTACAGCATCTGCCTAGCATGCAGAATGTCCCAAGTTCAATTCCTGGCATATCCAAGTTGGGTCAGGAATGTCCCCTGTCTGAAACCCTAGAGACACCCTGTCAGCCAGTGTAGAAAGTACTGAGCTTGATGGACTAAAGGTCTGCAACATTTTGTTGCAGGACCCCACTTCTATAGTTTGAGTGCCTGGGATTTCAAGAGCAGGCGGCAGGAAATGGCTAGCACACTCCTGGCAAGCTGGATTAGACCCCACAAGTAATTTGTCTAATGCTGCAACACCAAATATTTCATTGAAGAGCGTGGTAAAGGGGATCAATCCTTCTCTTAAAATTTAAGCAGATGAGTCGCTCTATGGAAGTCAACTGGGGTTTCCGCCATGATTAATGTCAGATGTTCATTTCAGATGTAATATATTGCTCTAGGCATCTAAATAATAGAAAGAATGGCAGAATTAATCAGCCCCTGTCTGTTCCATCTTTACAGTAGCAAGTCTTACACTTGGCAATACTAAATGAAGCACCTGCAGTTTTATCTGCTCTTCCTTCACCTTGATATATGAAAAGGAGAAGCTGCGGAAATGTTTATACACAGCAGCCCTAAGAATTCATCTCCACACTGTTATTTTTTTAATGGGGGAAGAATAGGAGGAACTTGAGAACAGTTTCATGGGGACCTCGGCCTGTTTTACAGCAGTTATGAATGGCAGTCGCACAGAGGCCTTGAAATATGTCTTCCCTGAGGCCTCAGCAGCGAAAGAGAAGTGGAGTGGAGTGGAGCTCAGTGGTGTTCTCAGATAGAATTTTTCAAACTGGGGGGGGGAGGGAGTCTTCTGAAGTGGTAGGGGGCCTAGGGGACAAATGAGCCCCCCCCCCAGCTTCTCTATCTACTCCTTGGAACTTTTTCCATCTCCCTCACTGGCTTTGCATGAGTGTTTTTGCCTGCTTGGAATTTGCCCTTGAACTTAGCTGATGCCTTTTGTTTGTTTGGAGGGAGGGAGAGAGGGGTGTGTGCATACATCTGTATAGTCTGAGGTGGGGACATTCTTGGCCCAGTGGGTCAGACATTGATCTCCCCAACATGTGGGCCAAAATGGACAGGTGGGTGGGACCACCTGTCAATAATCTGGAATCATAATGACACGAGGTGACTGGTCTTGCCCACTTGTTAAAATTGACCTGTGGAGATAGGGGAAAATAGTGGCCAAGCAGGATTGAAGTCCCCACATATCAGCTGACACACAAAGAGTTCGGTCCTGGTTTCTGCAGGATTCAGGTGTACCAGCAAGTTCCCTGTGGGGAAGTAACTTGTGAACCCTAACAAAGCAGGAATGAACTCATCTGCCCATCCGCTGATATGTGGAGAGTTCAAACCTGCTTTTCCAGATGCAATTTCCAGTTCTGTCTACCTGACATCACTTATGAGAACAGATGGGCAGGTCAGCATGGTTGGGGGAAGATGAGTGAGTGAGCCAAATGGAGAGTTCTGTGACAATGGTGAATTTTGCATTTGTTGTGTTTCCCACTTTCGTACCTTCCCCCCACCCCCCCACTGACATATGGCCCTCAGAAAGCTGCTCAGAAGGATGCTTGGGCTGAAAAGTGTTCCTTGCCCCTCTTCTAAGTCTCATAAATTTCAGGTTCCCCTTTAATGTCTGGCATCCACCCCTTTGTTGCACAGACCTACTGATTCCCCTGTGTACCCAATCACATGCAGCCTGCAGCTTTGCCCGAATACATGTGTCTTCCAGAAAAGGCATGTTCTAGATTATTAATTCACTCCTTCCCCCTAAGCCCCATCAACCCCTCAATGTTTTGTCCATTTGTATTTTGACTCACTCACCCAATGTGTTACCATCCCTGTGACAACTTCAATGGTAGGTCCAGCAATGGCCATTAACTATAGTGCAGTAGCCAATAAACAGGGCCTCCATGGTCTGGGATAATCAGTGGAACATCCACTAATGGAAGAAAAACAAGTGGAGGTGGCTTTCATCTTGCTCAGCTTCCTGGATTGAACTGACCAATCACTGCTGGAGACAAGAGCCTTATTTGGGTGCTATTCCCCATGTGAACCTGTTATTTTTCCAGTTCTGATGATTTTGTGTTTTATGTTTGTTTGTGTGTGTGTGTATTTGTTTGTTTGCTGATGTTTTCAATTAAGTACTGACTAACCGGATAATGTAAGAAAACAGTAACATAAACATGCACATAAACTGAAACATGAATTGACATGTCTTTTGCAGATGGCAACATGGAAGAAAACAAAAACGGGTATTGCGGGAGTCAGATCATGTGAAAAGTAAGTTCTGCCATTTAAATCTATTAGACAAGCCATATACTGTGGTACCTCGGGTTACAGACGCTTCAGGTTACAGACTCCGCTAACCCAGAAATAGTACCTTGAGTTAAGAACTTTGCTTCAGGATGGGAACAGAAATCATGTGGCAGCAGCACAGTGGCAGCGGGAGGCCCCATTAGCTAAAGTGGTACTTCAGGCTAAGAACAGTTTCAGGTTAAGAACGGACCTCCAGAACGAAATAAGTTCTTAACCTGAGGTACCACTGTATATGTATGTACACACACACACACACACACACACACACACGATACTGGGTGTGCTGCCCAGTTTATTCTTGATTTGTGATTTTAAGCATGTTCACTGCAATAGGGTACCTCGGGGTTTGCCTAAACCCTTATATTCCAGCTCAATCACTGAGATCATCTGCAGGAGCTTTGTCAGTCATTTTCCAAGTTACTGTGCTCAGAGACCAAATAAAAAAACCAAACCTTCAGTGTCATTGGCCCCATCCCATGGAATACTCTGCCAATAGAGATTCAGCAGCTGCCTTTGGGGCCAACTTTTAAATGCCTGCTGAAAACTTCTCTGTTTCACCTGGCCAATTAAGAACACATCCTTCAATGATGGTTAATTAATGTTTGTTTTTAACATTTTTATTTTATTTATTTATTGTAAGGTTTTGTGTTTTATTTCTTATTTATATATATTTGACATAGTGAATATATATATATATATATATATATATATATATATATATATATATATGAATGAATTACATTGTCCACAAGAAAGTCAGAATGAGAATATATCACACACACACACACACACACACACACACACACTTGAGAGTTGGTGGTAAAATAAACCAACGAGAGAAATTGAGAGAAAAAGGGTTATATATTTACTATAGGGACATAACAAATATCCCTAAATGGTGCTGATGGTGGGGGTTGAGGTCAGGGATAGAACCAAGTAGAGGAGGGTGAGGGGAACCATCATTTCATCTGCATGCATGTTTGTTGCTAGAATTGGTCCACAGATGCATTCCAAAAATTCAGTGAACAAAGTATCTTTCCCTTAAATTATTTACATATCTACACATACCATGAAAATTAAACATGCTTTATCCTGTACTGTGAGAGTAGCTCAAGCATGCATATTTATGATCTGGTTAATATTTAAATAGGATGTATTAAAACAAGTGCCTGCTTATACACATGGCATGTCTGCAACTCTCAAATGGCTGCGCACTGGAATTGCTTTCCATGCAGATCTTGCATTCAGTGCTGCCTCTCTTTATGCCCTAAAGAATTCTGTTTGCTTTCCTTATTAATCTTGGTGATATTGATCAGTGCATGAGAAGCTTTGGAAAATTTTAGACATTGTTTCTAAATTTTATCTTTTGTTCATAGCCCACCCCCATTTTTCTGTGCTAAGCTGAAGAGATCTGCACCTATCTCCTATCTCATAACACACAATGCTTGTCTCATGCTCAAAATGTGCTTGGCAGTCTTAGAAAGATGAAGTTGGCGAGGCCTGCAGAGTCTGTGAACCACCAGATGAAGGTCCTATCTGCACTACACAGTTAAGGCAGTAACATTATACCACTTTAAAGAGTCATGGCTCCTCCCAAAGAATCCTAGGAACTTGAGTTTGTTAAGGGTTCTGCTATTTGTTAGGAGGCCCCTATCTCCCTTACTTGGCTTAGGCTCCAATACTTTGGCCACATCATGACTCCCTGGAAAATACCCTGATGTTGGGAAAGATTGAGGACACAAGGAGAAGGGGACAACAGAGGACGAGACGGTTGGACAGTGTTCTCGAACCAATATGGGTTTGACCAAACTGTGGGAGGCAGTGGAAGACAGTCCATGGGGTATTTTGTGATGTTTGTTTTGTAATGAAAAATAAATAAACACATTCATATTACTAAAACTGACCAAAACTAAACACAAGACTTGTTAAAAGTGGTGGTGAAATACCTGCTTTAGATCTTCAGGAAATATTTTTTCAATGTATGACGTCTCCTGGCCTCCATGGATGGTGTTCCATTGCATGATGGTAATAAATTATTTGGCTATAAGTCTAGGAAGTTTTGCCTCTTATTTGTGAAAGAGGTATGATTATGAAAGCAGCACAAACTCCCCATCATTGTTTAGGATAAATACCGACTTAGCAGCCCCCCAAGAACTATGAAAAAAAAAGCATTCATTTTGTTATTTGTTATTTAAACATGACTGTCAACATGGCTGCTCTGTACATCAAATTAATAGATTTCCCACCATGGTGTTTTACCCTGTGGTCTACTTAGCAATGAAGGAAGAAAACAATAATTGCTGTCTTAAATTCCTCCCACCCTCTTAGCTTGTAGAGTCAATATTAGGCCTTTAAGGTCTGATTCTCTACCTGTTTAGATGAGAATATGTAAAGATAGTATGGATAATATTATTGTATCTTTATTTGTTCTCAGCTGACTGTTACTCTCATTTGAATAGGAATATAGGTTATAGGAATATAACTCTGACTTATACTAAGTCAGAGTTTTGACCTAGCTATCTCAGTATTATGTGCACTGACTGGTGGTGGTTTTCCAGAACTTCAGACAGAGGACATTCACGGTCCTACCTGGAGATACTGGGAATTGAACCCAAGACCTTCTGCATGCAAATCAGATGCTATACTGAAGCATGGGTTTTTGCATGTAGTTCTTCACAGCTTGCTCTTCACATATGGGAAGCTGTCTTAGAAGAGAGTAGCTGCCCATCTAGACTAGAATTATCTACTCTGATATGTAGGTGGTCCCAAATCATTCCCAGAAAAAGAGGAGCCATATTTTTATTTGTGTGTGTGTGTGTGTGTGTACTAATTTATGGACCAGATTAAACTACCTTATTCCACTAGCAGAAACCAGTGAAAGGACTCTCATTGGTACAGTGGGGTTCTCCCCACACATCCCTCAGATTTTCTCTGGGTTGTTTGGGGATTTCCCAGAACAGAGGGAGAAAATGCTTTCTCCGTGGGAACTATCTCCTTAGTGCTACATTGAATTCCACATTGAATGTCTTGGAGCCAATTCAGAAAGAGCTTAAACAGAATGTGACAGTCTTTCCGACTATAGCCAAGCATCCTGTCTGCCAGCTTAGGCTATTGCCCAGGTGTTAATTGCTGACGCATAAGTTCAAGGCACTTATTCACCCTTCTTAGGGCTCTTTAACTTTAAACTGGAGTAGGACTGAACAACCCTTCAAATGAAGGACTCTCAGTAGCAAGAACTCCTTAGGGTCTTAGGCAGAAGCCTTTCTCATCACTTGCTGCTACTTTAGGTGGAAACCTGGAGCCTTCTGCATACAATAGCATTTAGTCATAATGATCAAGTGGAACCTGCATCTTCAATGCCGATACACCTGAAGCAGGTAACCCTTTTTCAGTCTGAGGGCTGCATTCCTTTCCAGGCAGGGCCAGATATAGTGTCACATTCCCAATACCTGAAATATTCCATTGAATACCCGTTGCTGGAGAGCAAATGCTGTGTTAACAGTACTGAAGTGACCTCCCTGGGATGTAAGCATGGGCAGTGTACATGGAGGCCCTGGGTTGCCCAGACAATAAGACCCTTCCTGACACACTCGGACCAACTGATGTGGTCCAAATGAAAGCAGAGCAAAATGTTTTACACCAGTTGGCTGCAGGAGTTGGTAGAAGGAGGCATACGAGGTGCCTCCAATCATCTTAGGGACTCTACTCCATATTTGTATAGAATTTACTCCTTAACCTTATCTTACTTCGAAGATGTCCTGCCCAAGCAGATATCTTTTTGTCTTCTTAAGGCAACACTATGTTCTACCCCCACCCATAAAAATATATATATAGTCGATATTCATTAAAGGAGAAAATAAAGCATTGGAGTGAGACCTTATAATGCTTAGAGTAGACCCACTGAAACCATAACTCAATTTTAAGTAGCAGTATTTCCAATGGATCCACTCTAGGTACAACTAAACCTGGGTATATCCTATGGACTCAGTTACAGCAGAGGATTTAAGCTTGCTCTTCATCCTTAGTGGCCCTAGCCATGCTGAAACCAAGTTTGCATCCTGTGTTTCAAATTTTGATCTGCCCAAAGTGTGACACAGTGTTAAGGACTTAGATTACAGCGCTGGAGCTCTTTACAGAACATGAGCAAAATAAGTCCCTGCCTTCCAAGGAGCTTACAATATAATATACCCCTCCACGAAAACACATACCATTTTGCAAATACCTGTAATATGCTACTTGCCATTCCACTGGTAAATCCAGAGTTTAATGCTTTCTATCTGTCTTTCCCAGCAACTCAATAGTCAAACCAAGGAGGAAACAGCTCAACAGCATGCGATTTCTCACTGATCACCCCCATTCTAACAACAGCCTAGTAAGCTAATAATGTTTACACACTGAGAGAGAGATTGTATTTAAATGATAATGTATTTCAAGAACTGTCAGAAAATTGCTCAGTACCGTCTCCCAGTAGTGCCCCGAGCAAGCAAAGATTTGACAGAACAAATTATTAGAAAGTATGACAGTTCCAGATTCCTCTCCTTGCCCGCCCTCCCCAGTTTTCAGTGGGATTTTGGCAGTGACGTATATGAAGTCTTTTACTGAACCATCTGATACAAGCAATCACTCACCACAATTACTGGGGAGGCTCTTGCGATGCTCCCTTATTTGAAGACCCATCACAATAGATTAGGCAGGCTACCCAAACTGCCAAATGTTTCAGATGCTGTCAAATACAGTTACAACCCTCAAGAAGATGGAATTTAGGGTCTCCTGCTCCAAAAGGTAATGCACTTGTCCTGCAACTCCCGTTTGCTATGGTTTCCCCCAGAAACAATAAAAGTAGATGGCAAGTTAAAAAACAAACAAACCCAGAACAAACCAGAACAACAACAAAAAAAAACATTGGAAATTCTACTGACTTTCACGTGGTCTTAGAACAAACATCCACCAAGCTCGTGCTCTTCAGTTCCGGCACTTCAGCAGCCTTAGATTGTGCCTTCTGTATTATCAAATCTCTCACGGGGAGCCAAGAGTTCTGGGTGGACCAGTTTAGATCACTTATCGGAAAGACCTGAGCTGACCCCCCTCTCATACTATGCCTGGTGGATTCTACAGGCTTTGAGATTTCATGGAGAGATTATCCTGGGCATCACTAGCAGAAGGATCTGGGTACCAGAACCAGAGATACATCTATGCTGTGATGCACATTTGAATGTGTGGAACACAGAACCCTTTATACCAGTACAAACTATATCTCCATTTAACCTAGCACTGTCTATTCTTACTTACCATACAACTCTGGAGTCTCTGGCAGAGACATTGCCCATTACCTGAACCTTTTAACTGAGGATACCAGTAGGGTTGCCACCTTGGCCCTAGAAAAATGGGATCACCATGCTATTTAACAAAAGTGTCCGCTGTCTCATTTGGACTTAAAATGGGATGTCTCCCCCCCCCCATATTTGAGCTTGGCTGGCCCAAAATGGCGGTTGCATCGCTGTTGGTGCAGCTGATGAGGAGCCTGGTCCAGCATGAGAGAGAAGGGGCAAGGGGCGACCTCCTCTTCCTCCCTCGGTCCTCCTTCCTTCCCTCTCACTGGTTCTCCTCCTCAGCTAGCTTCTGCCCATTGGTCTAGCATGGTGTGGGTCTGCCACTGCTTGGCCCCCTCCACCACCCTGACCTGACTTCTCCTTCATCATCTCTCCTCCTCCTTCACACTCAAGTATCTTCCAATGCTAGCAAAGGAGAGAGTTAGGAGCTGCAGCTCAAGTTGCCTATAGGAGCTGGCTATCTACCCCTGGACCCTGCTCGTCTACATGAGTCGAGGGGAAGAGTGGGACCAGGGTGGTGAGGAAGCCGGGAGGCAGGGATTGGGTGTCATGAGAATGTGTGTGCCCCCCCCCCCAGTTCCCACCCCTTTATTTTGCCTGACCTGTCCCTTATTTTACCCGACCAAAGGTGGCAACCCTAGATACCAGTGGTCACAACTGAGACTTTCTGCATGCAGAACATGTGCTCTGCCACAGAGTTATGGACCTTCTGCAAAAGCTACACTGCGCAAGGGCATTTGCAAGGTGGGACATGGTAGAGACAAAGAGGTTTGCATGGGTTGGGGGTCCATTGCGGCATCCTTTGGTCATTCATCAACCATGGAGCAAGAATGCTGAACAACTGTATGTAGCCCCCTCTGTCCTGCTACTGGCATTCCCTAGTAGCAAAGTCAAGTTTAGATGGAGCAGAATTTCTGCCTTTCTTGACTCAGAGAGTACAGTTTTAGATGGCAGCACACTCTTTGCTGTAGCCAGTCTACATGTCTACAGCTACAGGTCAATTAAAATACACACCACTAGGAAAATAGGAAGTTGTCTTATATCAGGTCTAGTCCAGTTTTGTGTACTGTGTGACAGTGATTCTTCTAAGTCTAAGGAACCACTTGCACAGAAAGCACATGCATTACCTGTGAGCCATGTCCACTGCCATCCACCTATGCAGGAGGATGTGCTGATAGGCCTATATTACAAAGTGAATCAGGGCACACTTCCCAAACAACTGCTAGCAACTGAGCTGTGCATATGAATGTGTGTGTGTGTGTGTGTGTATTGGGGCCTAAACATCTCTATTACATTTTATGGATTTAAAGACCTCGGGCAGTAATTACAACACTTCTTTAATTTCTTAGTCTGGGAAAGATATCCTCATAGGGCATTAACAGCACAAAAAAGATGAAACAGATGTTCTGACTGTGGCTGTATCTGCCCAAAACACAAACTGTCTTTGCTTTTTTTGGTGAAACTGTAAGGCAATTATATTTTTATAGATATTTACAAAATCAGACCAAGTTCTCTTCTCCAGCTAAAAGAAAAAGCGGAGTAGCTCCAAGCCAGTTTTTTTTTTCCTATCTGAAATCTGTGGGTAGTCAAAGCTATTTGAATACCTAGCCTGCGGTTTCCAAGCAGCAACTAATTTTGGAGCTCACGATACTGTCTTGGATTAGATAAGAGCAGTCTTTTTTTGTGTGTGATGGTGCCCAGTGGTATACTGTACCCTTGCCTTTCTCTCAATCACCCTTGGCATTGTTATCAAGATATGAGTACCAGCACCTCATTTTTAGCAAAAGGTTGGGAAAAGGCACTACAGTGAACTTTACATTGGTATCTGAGTGTGTATCTCAGCAATTTGTTTTAGAGAGCCTGGCTTTGAGATGTCTTTTAGTTCCTCTAAATTTAACATAATCTGTACTAAAAGGTGCATACAAAGCAAGTGACAGGATTATTCCTCCCTGCTCCCCACCATATACCATGGATGGGAAATCTCAGGCCTCGGGGCAAAATGTGGTCTTGTGACTCCCCAGGCCACACACCTTTCACCAGCCCTGCTTTGCATTCTCCTCAAATGTTTTTGCCTGGATGGAATATGTCATTAAACTCTGATAATGCCTCTTGTTTGCCTGGATGGTAGATATAGAGGGGCATGTGACCAGAGACGTACTAAGCCGCTTGGCTGCCGGGGGCGGCAAGACAAGAGGCACCCCCCCTGGGGTGGGGCCTCGCTCCGTAGTGTATGCGTCATGACGTTATGATGTCATGACGCATGCACTACGGAACGCAGCCTGGTCAGACATGCACAGTCCACCCAGACTCCCAAGACGCCGCCTGGCCCCCCTTCCATGCGGCAGCTGCTCACGTGGAAGGGCTGCCGGACGGTGGTTTGGGAGTTGCACTCATGCGGGGTGGCTGGGTGGTGCAGAGTGTCACCCTCCCCAGGCTGGAACCCGGGGCGCCCAGCCCCCAACACCCTGCCCTTGCAACACCACTGCATGTGACTGCAGGTAGAAACTAGCCTACACTGCAAAAGTAAAATTTACTGTTATTGCTCCAACAACGTTTGCCTCTGGCCATGCCTACCACCACTGACTTGTGGGTCATAAAACTGCTGTGCAGAATAGAATACAGCCTCCCCGCCCCCCCAGATAAAAGAGTGATGTGCTGGTTATTTTAGTCCCCACCCAAAGGCTTTTGTTATCAGCCCACAAGAAACCCCCAAACCCCAAAGCTGAAAAGCTTCACTCTATCAAAACTCAACTCTTTAATTCTTGATGGTGGTACACAAATCGTCACTTTGGCCTTATATAAAGAGGCAGCAGAATTGCAAATCAGTACAGAGCTGGAATAGAGGGTAGTTTTTGTTTTTGTTTGGTCCATGCTTTTCAGTAAACCAAGCTCCTGGACTAATGAATAGATAAGAAAATCACTCAGGTTTTTTTCCCCCAAATTTTGTGATACAATTCTCACCTAATCAAATTGTGCCAAAGTGTGTTAGAATTATTTATTTAATTAAAAATATTTTATGTATACCCAGTGCTTTTTTTCTGGGGGTACGCAGGGGTATGCATACCCCTAAACATTTTGTGAATCTAAGTTTGGCCTCGTTGAGGGGCAGTTTTTCAATATGAGTAGGAAAATGAGAGTACCCTAAAACATTTTTTAAAGAAGAAAAAAAGCACTGCGTATACCACTGAAAGCCAAAATAGACTTCTAAGCAGCTTACAGGTATAAAAACCAGTTACACAGACATGGAAATATAAACATCCACAGTTAAGACACACAATACAACAATCCCATTTTAAGATATAAAAATAAACTTGAGCATAAAATAGGAATAAGGTATGCTTAGAAACATGTAATACATATTGAAACACGTATTTAAATATGAAATTTCATATGGATTCAAACATGTATTTAAGTATGGATTTTCATATGGAGACACATGCACGCACACGCACACACACACACACACACACACACACACACTGTGTAAATATATCTCTCTACACACACACACACACACACACAGAGGGGGGAGTACACAAACTCTCTCTCTCTCTCTCTCTCTCTCTCTCTCTGTGTGTGTGTGTGTGTGTAGAGATATATATATATATACACACAGTATGTGTGTGTGTGTGTGTATCTCCACATGCATACAAATACATCACATTAAAAAAAAACATGAGAAGAACCCTGCTGGATCAGACCACAGCCTCATTTGGCCCAGCATCACAGTGGCCAATCAGATGCCCATGGGAAGCCTGCCAGAAAAACCCGAGCATCACAGCACTCTCCCCACTGCTTCCAACAGTGGAAGTGGAAAATAGCCATTGTGACGAGGAACCATTGGTAACCTTGCGCTCCATGAATTTATCCAATTCTCTTTTAAAGCCATCCAAGTTGGTGACCACCACTGACTCTTGTGTGATAGCAGTGTGAAGAAGTACTTTCTTCTGCCTCTCCTAAATCTTCCAACATTCAGCTTCACTGCTTGCCCACGAGTTGTAGTGTTACGAGAGAGGAATAATTTCCTGTCTCTATCCACTTTCTTCATGATAGGCATAATTCTATACACCTCCATCAACTCGTCTCTTACCTGTCCTTTCTCTAAACTAAAAAAAAACCCTAAATGTAACCTTTCCTCACAGGGGAGCAATTCCATCTCCTTGAATAATGCAGAAATGGGATGGAATGGGTTTTTGATTGGGCACCTGTAATATGGACCCTGGTCCAAAATGTACTGCTCTGCCCATCCTTTGTGTGCAGAAAGCAATTAGTTTGAGATAAGGAGGAGCATAGAGATATAAACTCCAGCTGGATTTCTAAGAAGGGGAAGCTAGCATCTCTCCCTCTTGACATCGCAGGTTCTTTACGCAGGTTTCTCTGTGATTATTTCTTTTTCTCTTTTGGTACTTGGGATTATTCAGTTAAATGAGCTGCCCCCTCACTATGCAGCCTGAAGTGGTATAATCCAGACACAGTGTCACTACCTCATTTGCCATTTGTGAGAACCAGGCTTAGCATAACATTGTGATGGGTTGCAATCATGGCTCAATCACACTGCTTTTTCAAAATGCTATTATTATTGGACCTCACGAATATTTGCTTAGTGAAAATAAATATTACTTCATTTATGCTGCTTCATGTATTTAGCAACTTAAGTACTAGGATCTAGGTTTCACCTCCCCACACCACAGAGTCACAGCAAGAACTAAGGAAGAGGACTAAGAATCCTCAGCCCCCAAGGTGGCTTATTTTGACAGATCAGGTCCTCCATTAAAAGAGGGCACGTGTTGCGGTGCGACCGGCAACCTGACCCAGTGTTGTGGGGGTAATTGGAAATCAAGGCCACAATCCCTGATAGGTCAGTCCCGTGTTGCTGGGGTGAAATCTGGCCAGTGGGGCGTCGTAAAATACAGCAACACAGGACCTATTTATGCCCATGTGAGGCTGCTGAGCTTCCTCTTTGGGGCCTTTCGCATTAGAACACCCACCCACCTCTCCTTATATTTAGGGCTTGACCTTGACCTTGCCGTCGTGTGTAATCTGTCATTGGGGCAGGGGCACGGCAGGAATTTTCCCCACTTGGCTGATTGGCTGGTGCCATTTGGGTTTCGCCTGCTGCGTAGCAAATAGTCACAACTTGTAAGTTGCGGATAGGCTCTGGTTCAGGTGATAGGCGTGGCATGCGATGTGGCCACGCCTATGCAAATGCAGGATATTCTGGTACAGGAATCCAGGGACTCATTGGTTTGTCAGTCCCCGAAAGGGGTCCAGCCGGTGCCTGAGTCCCGAGGACATCAGGACAGCTGATAGGTACCCCTACCAGGAGCTGTCCCTGGTGTTCATCCTTGTCTGACCTACGAACATGGCTCTGGGACAGTTCTGCCTGCAAGGGTGCAGGGAGATAGTCGAACCAGAACCTATGCAATCACTCACTTGGTTGTAATCAATAAAGTTGTGGCCTAAATTCTGCCATAAACCAAACCAAATATCTGTCTCTTGTGTGAATTTATTTGGGGAGGGTTAAAGGTCTAAACACGCAACTGAGAGTTAGCTTTAAAACCTTTGGCATGCTGGTGCAACCTAGGCCAGATCTGGCTAGGGATCTGCCTGTTGCCAACACATATCTAACTGTTATTTATTTATTTATTCTTTGCATTCTTTATTGCATTTATACCCCAATTTTGTCTCCAGGGAGCTCAGCACGGTGCACATGGTGTTCTCCCCTGGCTCATTTAATCCCCACACAAACCTGTGAGGTAGGTTAGACTGAGAGCCAATAATTGTCCCAACGTCACCCAGTGAGCTTCATGGCCAAGTAGGGATTTAAACCCAAGATATGAACTCTAGTACAACACAATACCATGCTAGCTCTCAGATCATTAAATGATCCAGGAAAGAAACTGCTTAGCCATCATGATGATTAAGCAGTATACAAATTCTGTTAGATTAAATACCTTGCGTGTAGGAGCAGAAAGAGAAAAGTGCAGGGAGTTCAAAGGGATTGTCTTACCTCTTTCTGTGTCATAGAGGTACACAAACTTCTCCCAGTTGTAGTAAGTCAGGAGGCTCAAGATGGCTCCCTTCAGAGCTGGGCGCATTTGAATGACAAATTGCACATCAGCATCAGTTGGGAAACTGGGAGTGATGAAAGATGTGTGCAGTGCCCCACAGAAAGACGTCAGTGTGTTCATCGACATCTGGTCGTAGAATCCAAAGATGGCATACACTCCCCTGGAAAACTGCGAACAGACTAAGAGACAAAAGAACAAAGCTGTTACAAATCAGGGATGGGCAAGGATGGATGACAGTGTATGAGAAACATGAAGAAGTTTCAGTGATGCTTATAACAATTATCTTCACTAACAAGGCAAGTTGCAAAGATGATTGCTGTTTGCTTTGCTTTCAGACCAAGAAGAAAATTCAGTTTTAGAATGGAGTGACTCATAAGCTTGGTTCACTAGAATTCTTCTATTGCTAATTTTACATTTAAAAAAGCAAAAACAATAATAATTATGTTTCAAAACAGATAACTGAAACTTACGAACCCTTAGCATTTGATATCTATGAAGACCTCATTCTATGCATCTGTTTTTGAAAATCTGTTTTGTGTCATCTGAAAGACCCTTTACAGCTATAATCTTCATTGTATTTGGAAACCAACCATTTCCTAGTAATGATATATTTTACTGCCCAGGATTCATGGAGGAATAATTGCAAGGGATAGAGGCTACAACCTTTGCAGTAAATACACGATGCTGCATTCCCAAGTACCATCCCAAGAGCATTCATTATTTCAACAAATCATAATATTTAGAATCTCTGAAGCCTGCTAAAGTAATTTTAGAAGGGAAAAAAGATTATCCACAATAGCTCATTGACATAGAATCAGGGGTAACACCTTAAAGAGTACTTCTTGGGAAAGAGAAACTAAAACACATTTTTTCTCATCCTCACGAAACACACATGCAAAAATATAAAACTGGTTAGAAGAGGTTTTATTCTGGAGTGGTTACACACTGTGAATGAGTACAAAGCAAAAAGGGCATGTAGATATTAAGAAAAGGGCAGGTGCATTTGGATAAAAGAGTCGATCACCACCAGACACATTGAAGAAATAAAGAACACACTTTAAATGAAAAACAAAATGTTAAGAGCAGCCTCAGTAGCTGAAATGAAGATATAAAAGCACACAGAATACTACATTTGCTTCTTCCCCAAGATTGAAGAGAACTGTTACATCTTTTGCTAGATCTGTTAGATCTTTTGAAAGAAAGAAAGAGGATTTTTCAACATTGTAAACAAATAAACACCTAAACTAGCTTACAGGCAGATATAGTGTGTGTATGTGTGTGTGGGGAACGTTTGAGTGTTCATGTGTGGGAGGCGAGTAAGCACTATCATCTGCAAATAATAATTCGTGCAACCCATGGCTCTTTGTCACCCAATGGCAGTAGCTCAATGGTAAAAATGCATGTTATATATGCCCAAGAGTCCAGGCTTGGTCCTGAGAATTTACAGTTGAAGCACTCAAAAATTATTTGTAGAAATGGTTGATAGTCTTATAATTCTACAACGATTGGTGTTTCTGAATGCGCACAGCAGAGTAAAAGTCTTGCTTCTAACAATGGACCCAAGTGAGAAGAAGCTCTTGGGTAACTCCATGGATCTGAGCAAAAGCAAGCTGAGCTTGAATCATGGAGGCACTGTGGGTGAGTGGTTCTTCTGCCTGAGTTGCCTCCCCTGTCCCTGGGCCCTTTCTCTCCTTAAGGTGCAGTCTTACACAATAGCCTTCCTCTACCTGGTGACTTTCGAATGTTCGGAACTGCAACCTTCAACTAGCTAGACAACTTTACCTACCTAGGGATACGTCCCTTTTAACTCAACAGGAATTACCTCCAAGTAGACCTGCATGGGACTGCACTGCAAACCTCTCTAGATCTGACAACAATATTTGGGCCTTGTCTACCACACATACATACCAAACTGTAAGGAAGAGGATTCTCTCAGATGGTTGTTTTATAATATACTATATAAATAGAAGACTGTGATTGCTGCAGGGAACACATCTGGCTTACTTAGATGCTGATCAGAATTCATGCATGCAAATAAAAAGCAAATGGACTTTTGAGTTTAGAATGTGAAGAACATGGGGGGAAACCAGCAGGTACTAAAGACAGCATATTTGCAAGGCTATTCTTAAGGCAGGATAGCCATTGTGGTATTTGATCTCTCCCTTTACATGCAACGTACGCAAATTTCCCATCAATTCTACATATGCTTTAGTGCTGTTTGCATGAAGAAAAATGCAGAGCAACTCCCTGTCTGCTGCCCTTCCCTACTGCTTCCATGTAATTCAGGTAAACCTCCCCTCCCTCCCCTTTCCCCTCTCCCCACTGCCCAACAGCATCAATGCATTTTTCATCTCCATTTGAAATGTGGTCAGAACGGGAAGCTCATAAACAGGTTATTAAATAAGCAGTTTTGGTAAGTCGTGATGGAGCAAACAGCAATAAAATATTCTTTAAATAAATTCTGGCCTCAACAGGCTCATCTCCTTAATAATTATTGCTCTTTAGAAATGCTTTCCATTTTTATTCACTTAACACTGTAATATTTATTTCGGAGGATTTTTTTTTAAAGGACACTAATCATTTTTATTTTATTTTAGTCTTTCCAGTACAGGGAATTTCTCAGCAGAGTAGATTGTCCTTTTGACAGTGCAGTGAAGGACAGTACATTATTTAGAGTGCACAGAAGATCTCTCTCCTCTGTGCTGCAGTTGCTCGTACTGGAACAGATAGGAATATTTGCTAAGGATGACATGGGAAGAAGTAGGAGCAGGTCCAGGTACTCTGAGCCTAGCTAGGAACGTGTGAATCTGTCAATTTTGACTTCACTCAGCTTCTCAAGTTTTAAATTTAGATTTTCATATTTTAACATCAGTTTCTGAAACCTTTATGAAAATTTATCAGCATGTCAGTATGAATTTCTCCTAATATATACATTTTTGCAACACTATTTTGCCTAATATACTCCTTTTTTGCATAGCAGGTTTCCCTAATTCATTTTTGTATTTTGCAAATATATGCATTTTTATGCATGCTTTACCCCAGTATAGGTATTTTTGGGGTACAAATTGCCTGGCTGGAGAACTGCACTATAACAATGGGCTTTGTGGGCTTGTCTCTCTGTCTGAATCTGGTGGAATTCTAAAAACACCCCAGCACAAACTGAAGACATCACATTTACAAGGCTATTTTTAGTGTAGGATAACCATGGCAGCATTTGATCCCACTGTTTAACCCTAGTGTACCTACAGATCCCATTGATTTTGCATGCTTTAGTTCCACTTGCATGAAGCAAAACACAGAGCGACTCTCTAATGATCTGCATGCTGGTTATCTAACATGGATATTTTTCTGCCCCGCGTTTCTGTGTTGTGGTTAGCCGTTTGCAGAAATGGACTTGCAAAGTAAATGGAACTGAATTCTACACCGCAATGCAGAACCCTCAAGGAGCACTAAACCTATCATTATCTGCTCCTTTTAACCTCAGAAATCAGTGATTGAACCTAGCACCTTCTGCATGCAAAGCAATGATCTTTGGATTTAAAGGGGTAGTGGCTATGTGGCCAAAGCAGTTTTTAACATGCTAATAATAAATAATTATAATAAGTATGACAGTGTATTTACTCAACCACCACCACCAATACATTTATTGTGCTATTAAAATAAAGCCTATAAACAGCAACAAAGATAGCAGTTCCCTGTCCTGAGGGGCTTACAGTCTACACCTCAACATGGAAGACACAGCAAGACTCCACTCCTACATACATTTATGAAGGAGTAAATCCCACTGTATAAGTGATCAGCAATTATGACTGCACCATGCCCTTTGGCAAGCTACGTGTTCTACTAGTGCACAAGAGCCTGCAGAGCTTAGGTATGTGATGACCAGAGATAGAACATTATCTGTGGAATACCAGAGAGAGAGAGAGAGAGAGAGAGAGAGAGAGAGAGAGAGAGAGAGAGAGAGAGAGAGGAGAGAGAGATTCATTTGCTGCTACCATTTTCTCTTTGGACATCAGATGGAAACAGTAGTGGAGGCAGTGGTGGACGCAGAGTCATTGGCAGGCTGAGCCAACTAATTCCAGTTTCATCTCCATCCTCCTCCCTTTTGAGTTCTGTAGCGACGACATTGAGACTAAGGAGGTGGTAAGCTGACAGTCCTTGAACTTGTCAGAAAGAAAGCAGGGAGATGGCTGAGAACAAGTTGAGTTTGGTTGGTCAGTGCCCCATTCACCCTAATGGACTACCCTCTGTTGCTGCATTTCTGTTTTTGTTCTTCTTTTCTTCTCTAGGGGGGGCATTTTATGAGCATCCTTCTTATTCAGAACTGAAAGGTTAAGAAAAGGGTGGCAGAGAAATGGAGCAACAAATGTGGATTCAGGGAAGACTTTTTTCAGTATGTTGGCAATGCCGCCATTTCTAGAAATGGCATTATGTAAGACAGAAGGAGGCAAAATGGCATGGGCGGGGAACCTACAGCCCACCAGATGTTGTGGGACTCCAACTCTCAGCAGCCCTAGCCAGCATGGCCAATGGTCAAGGATGATGGGAGTTGAAGTCCAACAAGGCATCCAGTTCCCCCTCCCTGTAGTAATAATAATAGCTGCATAATAGAGAGAAGACTCCACATACTGCTGTTCCATTTGTACTATATGATTGCCTGGATTCTTTGGAGAGGGAGTTGCTTTTGAAATCCTCATTCTAAGCTGCCTGGCCGGGGGGGGGGGGGTGCATTGCGACAGAATAGCAAGAGCTATTTTCAATAGAGTGCAGGACAAAAAGAGATGTGCTTACATTTGTGACCCAGTATTTGTTTGCTGCTTCATTTCTGAGCTCAGTTCACAAAGCCAAAAATTGTGTAGACGTTGAGCCATGATGCAGCCTTTATTTGAGCAGATTGCCTAGGAAGCTAAACATTATGCAGAAGGGTTTTTTTTTGGGGGGGGGGGTGGGGAAAGAAAAACTCAAGCATGAAATTGGCACTTTAGGCTGCAGCCTGCCAGATTTGAACAAAAGCCCTCCAAACTCCCTCCCTCTGCTAGATCCTCTCTGATTTAAATAACTCAGGGATACCTCACTCATTTTAAAAGCAGTATCTTCATTTTGCTCACTTAAGTCAGGGGTTCCCAAAGTGTGGGTCTATAAACCACCAGTGAGCTTCAGGTGGTCTGTGGAGGTAGTGGAGGGTGAGAAGAGGTTCTGCCTTCTCATCCTCAGAGGAGTAAAGCTGGACAAAAGTCCCAAGCTGCTAAAACAGGCTGTCAAGGCACTTGAAAGGAGTGGAGATTCAGTACATAGGAATGGCGGAAGCAGTAAGAAAGGGGGGGGGGATAGCTAAAAAAAAAAGACCACTGCAATTCTGAAACAACAGGGAGCAAAATCATTAAGTGCTTTGTAAAGACTCTCAGCAATTTTCAAGCATTCCTTAGGGAATTTTTTGATAGGATCCACTGATGTAGGATATTCCAGGTAGCTGGGACACTTCCCCCCCTTAAAATCAGGGAAATACTTTAACTATAATTAATTATATAATCAACTGTAGTATTAATAGATGTTTGGGCATCATCAAAATGGAAAGGTTGCAGCATTTTAAAATAACATCAGAACAGGCAGTGTTGGAGTTTCTATATAAACACTGCAGCCATTTAATAACATTTCTTAAGGTCTGATAGCTTGTCCATTGTTTTAGCTTTAATACAGCCTGATAATTGATGGTCAAGGGACATTGCTCAGGGGTAGAGTGCATGCTTTGCATGTAGAAGCTCCCTGTTCAGTCTTTGGCATCTCCAGCTAAAACAATTTTTAAAAAGACCTTTAGCACCTTGGACAGCTCCTTCTGCTTGAGCAGAAAGTACTGCAGGTCTTAATTTACGGTAGGCTAGGGCTCAGAAGCTTCAGCCTATTGTCAGATCTTAATCCTGAAACAAACACATAGAGAACAGACAAGACAAGCCTTCAACAGCTTCAGAGGGCTGCGGCTCAGTGCTAGAACACTTGTCTGGCTTGCAGGTCCTGGGTTCAAACCCAAGCATCTCCTAGTAGGGCTGGAAACATGCCCTAAGACCCTGGAGTGCAGAAAATATTGACCTAGATGGACCTAAGTAAGTATAAAGTCACAGATATGAGGGATAGGAAGGGAGGGATGGGGTTTTTTCTGATAAAGTTTCCAGGCAGATCATTTCGGCATCTCTCCTTCTGGAAATCAAAAGCTGCATAGATGAACCAACAACAACATGGCTAGACATTCATGAAATAGAGGTTGGAAACAGAAAAGGTATTCATTAAAACAATAAATTATCCTATACTTCAGACAGGAAACATTCCCAGAGCAGATCCCAAATCACTGAAGAGAGAGAGAGTGAGAGGGTGTGTGTGAGAGAGCACTTACAATTTTAAAAATACATGACACAAAAGGGAGATGCTTTGGGTGGGAGGTAAGGGAGGAAATAAGCAAACTCAGGTTCAAGCTGTTAGTTTCAAGTTGTTCTAATGACCAGCTGGGATAGAAAAGGACTCTTTGGTCACTCTTTGCTAATTGGTTGCTCATTCTGAAAGTGAGAGGCCGCATTTTTTTTTGAACTCATACAAGACAACAAGAGTTTCCCTGCCAGTTCAAGACAGGTCACAGGCAGAACTCCTCAATATATTTTAATTGTCTGTAGAGTCATGCCTGGATTTTTAATACTCCGGCCCACACCTTTGAACACCACACATGCATTGATGCAGAGCATTTCCTTGCATGTTTAGTCACAGATAAGTATCACTGTGCTCAATCAAGTTTCACAAATAAGCAGAATGGGGCTTACTCCCATATATGTGGCAATAGGACCACTGCCTTAGATCATTCATAGCAACTGAAAAACGAGCATGAAAGCAGCAATAGGACACTGCCAGGCAAGTGTTTATTGGGGAAGCTTTTTTGATGATAGCTTTTTTTTTTTAAAGAGCATCTATACAACTTCATTGGAATCAGAATGCCTGCCCATATTCCTTTCTCTGTTTAATCTCGATTTATCTTTCCTCTGGAGAATGTAAGTACACAAACAAACAAACAAACCTCTGTGGTCAACAATGTACCTGCAATATCTCAATGACTTATTTGCAATTACCTGTTCAAGGAGGCTATTAGCTGCAATAGTCATGTTTTACCTCCAGTTGCGAGATTCACAAGTGGGGAGAGTGCTGTTGTGCTCACATCCTACTTGTTTGCTTCTCATCAGCATCAGGTTAGCCATGGTGAGAACAACAGATTTTTTTTTACTGTGTTCTTAAATTAAACCTGATATGGAAGCACCAATACATTTATGTGAAAGCAAGTCCACTGAACACAAAGGGGCTTACTTCTGCACAACATTGTCAAGTTTATAGCCCAGACCAAGGTGAGGTACCTACCATATGTCTGATTATTTCCCCATATAAACCTGTAAATGGAAAATGGACGTGCTGAGGGGGTGGGGGGAAGAGAGAGAGAATCCTTTGCTTAACATGCTAAGTTTTCTATTTGCATAGTGTTGTTTTCAATATGGGGAAAACATGCAGAATATCACCTTTGCTCTAGCTTACTGTCAGATTTAATATAAAATTAAAGGAAGCATCATTTTTGCCTTGAGCTCACAAACCTATTCTCTTTGTTTTTTTTCAAAAAACAAAGCCAACAGCCCACATTACTTATTCTGTTCTTAAAAAACAACCATGCAGAGTCCAGCATTTTAGCAGGACATTCCTTGACAAAGGAATATTTAACAAATTGTCTTCACTGGATATGAGGGCAATTTGTGCCTAGCAGTGGCTAGTGCCCATTGGGTGAAAGGCAAAGACACCACCAGTAGGGGGTGCCAGAAGCAATGACAGGTAGGGGCATCTACCATCTACCATCTCAGGACTATTTAATTGCTCATCTTCTAACATCGTGTACGCCATCAAATGCCAACAGTGCCCTTCAGCTCTCTATATTGGACAAACAGGCCAAACCCTACGCCAAAGGATAAATGGTCATAAATCTGATATCAGGAATCACAAGACAGAGAAAGGAGTAGGAGAACACTTCAGTCTCCCAGGACATTCTATACAAGATCTCAAAGTAGCTGTCTTACTGCAAAGGAATTTCAGAAATAGACTGGAAAGAGAAGTTGCTGAGTTGCAACTAATCACCAAACTTAAAACCATGGAGAGACCTGGTCTGAACAAAGACATTGGATTCTTATCTCATTATACATGACAAAGCTATCTTTAGCCATCTCACTCCTTGCTTTTTCCTGTAAGACCAATTGTAGTCGTTAACAGTCGTCAACAGGTTTTCCACACCTATCAGCCAATCACCCATTCCCACCACCCTTCTGAGTAATACCCCTCCCCACTCCCTCACTGGTGGGTCTGGTGTCTGGTGACTTCTGTTTCAGTATATCTGAAGAAGTGTGCATGCACACGAAAGCTCATACCAAGAACAAACTTAGTTGGTCTCTAAGGTGCTACTGGAAGGATTTTTTTTTTTAAATTTTTGTTTTGAGGTAGGGGCAACTCATTCTACATTTGTCTCCATCCTTCTCCATGGTGAGTTTTACAAGGCTGACACTGAGACTGAGAAAGAGGAAGCTGATAGGCAATGTGACCTTCTTGACTGTCTGTAAGTAACAAAGCAGAGCAGGTGAGGTTGTGTTAGAACAAAAGAAGCTGTCTTATCCTGAATCAGACCATTGCTCCATCTAGCTCAGTGTTGTCTACACTGATTGGCAGTGTCTCTCCAGCACAGTGGTACCTCGGGCTGCGCATTCAATTTGTTCCGGGGTGCTGTTCACACCCCGAACAGTGCGCAACCCGGGTGGCACTTCTGCGCATGCGTGAACCAAGCAGACATGCGCAGAAGCATCCACGCTCCGTGTTGCACTTCCGGGTTAGCGGAGTACGCAACCTGAACGTACACAACACAGAGCGTGCACAACCCGGGGTATGACTGTATTTCATAGGAGGGGCATTCCCAGCCCTACCTGGAGATGACGGGGCTTGAACCGGGACCTTGAGCTACAACCTAATAAACTGGCCTCCACTGCCCATGGGAGTTTTGCCAAAATCTAAAATGGAGGTCTAAAGTTTAAGGATCAGGGTAGATTAAAAAGCAACAGAAGATACAAGAACCCACCATGCTATTAATAGTGGGTTTTTTTGTGGGATGTTGCAACATGAACTAAAGATTTTATCTCAGGAATTTATGCTTAAATGCTAACCACTGAGAATTATCCTTATTATTTTGCTGGGTATTAATTAGAAGGGCTAGCAATTAGGAACTCGGCCAAATTTCAGGTAAGCAGGCAAGCTGATTAGGGTTTTAATAGCTAGGCCAGATTGTGGCAAAATGCTAGAGCCAGGGGTTACACAGCTACACCTAATTTTCCATTCTGTTCAAGTACAACTTCCTTGCTGTCAAGCCAGGTTTCATTAATTCCCAAGGTCTCAAAAAGGAGAACAACCAGGCAAGTGGTTTTTTTTAAAAAAAATTGTTTTTTTTTTTTTTAAGGGGAGAGAACAGTATGCAGATTAATGTCTTCACCAACACACAAAGCTAGCTCAATATGTTGAAGATGAGTGTCAGCCAAAACTGGAGCCTGGCAGAAGCAGATCTCAGTGTCTAGTCACCATTGGGTGGATATTGTAGTGGGTTTGGGGGAAGGGTCATAGCCCAATGGCAGAACATCTGCTTTGCATGCAGGGGGTCCAAGGTTCAATCCACAACATCTTCAAGTAGAGCTGGGAAACATTTAACTGTTTTAAATGTATACTGCAGAAAAAGCCTCAGGCAGAGTTGTGCAAAGCACCTTTCCTTTTCTGGCTGTGTGTGTGGGTATGAGTGTGTAAAAGAGAAGTCACAGAAATTATCTCAGAAAAAAAGGTATTCTGAGAGTTTTATGCTATTCATTTGTTTGCTTGTTTTTCTCAAATGGGAAAAGAGAAAATAAAAGCTGAAATTCTCCTAATTTTGTGCCACTAGGCCAGACGAAATTTCTGTCAAGTGAAATGCTGCCTATTGCTTATTTATATACCAGGTGATCCCTCCTTCTTGGTTGTATTATTATTTTTGTTGTTGTTGCCCCAACTGCATTGTACACCATATGCTGGATCAATACTTTAAATAATAAGCAAACAGTTAAACAAGAATTTTATAGCATAAGGGAAGGAAAAAAATGAGAAAGAAAATAAAATCAATTGGCAGTGTAAGGCACCTGCTAGACTAATATACAACTGTAGGCTTATATCCATTAAAAGAATACTTAGAAGAATGCTGTGTGTCACATTCATGGATCAATTCTGGGATATCTATTGCAAGGGGCCATTTCCAGAGGGAGCTATCGTTTAACTTCACAGCTGCAAAGCAGCTGTTGGGCTCTAGTTTATGAAATGTACCTTGCCCAATGGCTTCTTTGCCGATGAACAGAAATTAGGACCTCTTTATGAAAGAAGAAACGTGTGTTATCATGAAGCAATTGAACAAGGAGGAGGACCACTAACCTAGGAGTTGTAGTCAAAGCTAGTCCTACCCAGAGTAGACCCACTAAAATCAAATGGCATGGTTAACTTAGGGCAATTAAATTTCTGTTAGTCAGCTGACCAGATCTTACAATCCCTGGTTAGTTTTCCAACAGATACTGCCAGCAATAATAATTTTGTAATATTGTTCTTCCACACTAAGCATCTACGAGAGCAGGGCAGGAGGAGAGAACCTGTGGCTTTTCTGATGCTGTTGGGTCCCCAAAGAATGCTGGGATGTTATGGGTGCTGAGAATTATAGTTCTGTGAAGGGCTAAACTACAATCCTCTGTATTATTTGAGGGAAAGCAGCAACTGTGGTATAAATGTGCATAAAATGTATGGTGTTGGGTGTAACCTGTCGCCCACAGCCGGCATGACTAACAATCAGGGGTGTTGGGACTTGTAGCACCAGCAACATCGAGAGGGCAGCAGGTTCCCCAGCTTTGCACTAGAATCAGAAGAAATCTGTCAAATCTGCAGGCTCTAAAAATGTGTACATACAATATCAAAAATAACCCCCTCACACATTTAGTCCAGAAAAGACAAGAAAGCAAAAATAAATAAATAAATAAATAAAGCACAAGAAGCAATATTTGTGATTGCATGTCTAGCCCTAGTGGAGGACAAAGGTTCAGTCTTTTGTGGGAATTGACCCATGAGTCTTCCCAAAGGTGAAGGGGGATGATCCAGATGCTGCATCAATTTTAGCCCTCAAAAGGGCCCTTCTTCTTCTTCTTCAACATAATAACACAGGGCAATTCATCATCTTTCAAAAACCAAAAACCAAACACATTCACAGGAAAAGAAAAAGATTTCTCAATGTAAATTATGCATAATCAGTATTTATCAAGCTCAGTTAATTGACACATAACAAAAGAGATGTGTAATGCGCACACCAGAAACAGGGAGGGAAACTGAACAATGAGTATCTGATTGCACAGAGAAGGAGTCATTGCAGCTTTCAAAATGCATTTTGCATTTTCAGAAGAGGCAGAGGTCAAAATCTGATGGCCTGGGTGCACATGCGCAGAGCAGGATTCAAATCCCAGTTCAGACAAGATGTCCAGTGGTTGGCCTTAGGAAAGTCTCTCTCTCTCTCTCTCTCTCTCTCTCTCTCTCTCTCTCTCTCTCTCTGCCTCACTGAACCCAAATTGCTAGTGTGATCAGAGAAGTATGCAAGCAACTATAATGTAGTTAGCAGATAGATAGTTGGTCTTGGACTACAGTTCATATCTCTGTTCATTCAGTCATTCTCTATCACCCTATGGTACTTCACAGGGTATTGGGAAAAATCAAAGTGCACCAACTTGAGTTACAGGAAGGATAGAGCTAGCATGGTGTGGCAACACCCTGGAGGAACTTCTGTAAAGATCAACTGGCAAGAGTTTTCTGTGCCTTCTGCTTCCAAGTGGGCTTCAGGATCTGAGGCACAGGAGGGGAACAAGTGGTGCAAGGATTAAGATTGATTTAAATTCAGCACCGATTGCAAAACCCACTTGCATCACTTCCGCTTGGGAGTTCCAGATCAGAGCTCCCAGATAGGATGGAGCCAAGGCTTGCAATCAGAGCTGAATTGGCTGAAGGCAAGACCTGCTTTCAGCAGGAATATTGTCAACTGTAGCTTGAATTCAGTCCAGGGCAGCAAAGGAGGAATCAGGAGTGCATTGAGTATACTCCCAATTCTTCTTTTGAATTCTGACACCTGACATCATAGGATGCCTTGTGATTGATAGGTGAGAGGCTCTGCCCTGCAGAGAGTGAGTCAGTTCTGTATCTGTTCCCCACCCCTGCCCAAAAACATTTTTATGCTGTTGAAAGTATGCCGATATTTTCCTCTTTGTTTTTGGGTGGCTCCACTTTGCATGTAATTTTATTGGCACCTTGCATTTGGGATAGGTGGATGACTTACTTTTCAAAGCAGAAGTGTTAATAAGTGCCATATTTTTCGCTTCATAAGATGCACTTGAACATAAGATGCACCAAGTTTTTAGAGGAGGAAAGGGGGAAAGCCCTATTTTTTAGGATCAGCTCACAGTTGTGCAGCTTCTTTTGCAAAGAGGAAAAGCCCCATTTTTATGGGGTTGAACTCACAGTTCTGCAGATTCTTTAGGAAAGGAAAGGGAGCCGTTTCTACAGTTTTCAGACAGATAATCTAATCTGCCAGTCACATGTTGCTGGGGAAACAAACAGCCTCCTCTGCAGAACATTCAACAATGGAGGCCTGGGCAAGGGGGCGGGGCAGAAAGAGAGCCTTATCTCTCTCCCATTGCTTGCTGATCAGCTGTTCAGCAGCTTCCTTTCAACACCCCCTTCTCTCTTTGTAAAAACAAACAAACAAAAAACACGATCTGCTTTTGGCCCCTGGGCAATTCGCCTCCAGGGACCACCATTTGCTCCATAAGACACACAGACATTTCTACTTACTTTTTAGGAGGAAAAAAGTGTGTCTTATGGAGTGAAAAATACGGTACATGGAAAATAATACTGCAATAAAACCAGTCTTCCTTTTAATGCAAAAAGGTATTCCATGCAGATGAACCAGATGACAAATTCTAGCTTACCATTACCTCTTTGAATTTGAAAAAATATATAGAGGTTATTTTGCCCCAAACAGACTTACAAGCTGGTTGGACAGTTTTATTATTGATGCATCCTTGGCATCCTTCAAGTACCCATGGTTGGCAAAGTAGGATAATACAGTTTCACAGGCAGATTCAACAGATTAAGTAAAGTGTCTCTTAAAAAATGAGGAGTGACAAGAGACCTCATTTTCCAAGAAGTAGCAGTTCAAAGAACAGAAAAAGAGTGGATTTTGTTAAAGCTATTGTCAACTTTTTCATCTCCATGAACAAATCCATGCTACCGCATTCAGTGTTGTTATCACTCAGTACAAACCTTACCTTGGACAACAATGGCATTGGAAACAACGAACACAACTGAGCTTCATTTTTAAAAAGCGATTGTGAAAGAGACTGAAATGAATTCATTCTGATTGTAAGGAATGATAGATTCAGTTATATTCTAGCCTCCTTAGATCCCATCAACAGCAAGGAAGAAACACTGGATATTGCAAAACTTATATTTGGACATTGCTGGACTGGTATTGCATGGTAAGTACTGGTCGGTAGGATCAGACCTGGGAAAACTGGAGCAGACAGATAGAACTTGAGCAGGATTTAAGACTACAGCTCCCTCAACATAAGAGTCCTCCCAAAGTTATGTTTGCTGAGACAACAAGTGGGGTGGGCAGTATTGGGTGTGGGGATGGGGGTGGAGAATAGATGAAGGACTGAATACTTCACATACAGAGACACCACTTCTGTAAATATCCCCAAGCCATTTCCTCCCACACTTGCTCCACAATAAGTAGCCAGCCTGACATAGGGGAGATGAGTTAAACACAGCCTGGATAACATCTATACAGTACTGATGAGGGACAAGTGAAATATAATCTCTAATTATATACTGATTGTTCCAGAAGTAGCCTTTTCCCAGGACTGGGAATTCAGGACTGGACTGGAATTCAGAGGAGGAGGGCAAGATAAATATTTATAATATTCATTTTATTTTATTTTAAAAGATTGTGCTGCCTACATCATTGAACAGAAGGCTTCAGAACAAGACTGGCACTCTGGTATAGGTCTGCTAGGGCCATGCATGCTGCATGGCATCCACAGCCCCAGACACCCAGGATTGCAGGGCCAAGTAGGCACTCCTTGTGGCACCCTAGATGTTGCTGGATTTCAGCTCCCAGCATGGCCAGTAGTCAGTGAAGTTGGGAGGAGTAGTCCAAGAAAATCTGCATGGTCACAGGTTTCCCACTGTTGCCTTTGAATAGGGAGCGAAAGGATGTCCCTGATTATTAACAGCAAGGAAAGCAATCAGGAAGAATGCAATCAGAAGGCAATCAGTTCTCTCAAGAATGTAATCAAGCCAATATTGCAATAAGCCTTTGTAGCTCTATAATGCAGTTCATCCAGTGTGTGTGCGCACACACATGCGTACACTGCCACCAAGCTATGGCATTATCCCAGGCCTTGTTTTGCTTAGATGGGGCAAGATCATTATGCCCTTCTAAACTTTCTGTTTAGTTAGCAACATGTTTAAGGTGACATAATTGAAATGAAGAAAATCACAATCTGTACAGAGCACAGAGCACAAATAGAAATTTGGTGCAGTTAGCATGCTGCTGTGAATACTACCTTCTCAATCAGGGTAATATTATATTTTTCGTACCAAGGGACACATTTCCATCTGGGCAACCCTCCAGGGGCTACATGCCAGTGGTGGGTGGGGCCAGAGTCAAAAGTGGGCAGGAAAAAATGTTATTGTTACTCCTGTACTGTAGGCTAGTTTCCTCCCCGCCTCTTTATTCTCCATCTAGGCAGTCAAGAGACATTATTAGAGGACACATTCCAGCAAAGCAAAAACACTCACAGGAGGTGAGAAGCAAGGCTAGGGAGGACTGTGGCCTGGAAAGGGCTGGGGAGGTTCCCACCCCTGCGCTAAGTATTTATACAGGAATCTTTCAGTGGTGGCACCCCAGCCCTAGAATCTCCACCTCTCTGAGATATGGGTTGTACCAATTCCTATGAGCTTTCTGTGCCAGCTGAAGTTATTTGTCCAGCTTTTTTTTCCTGGCTATTAGTGCCTGGGCCTGATTTGATTGCTTGATGGAAGAGGATGGCGATTTTAGCTTTCCTTGCCCGATGCCCGAAGCTCTTGTTTCACTTTAAATGTACCCTGCCCTGGGATTGTCTCCTTGACAATGAAGGGCACATTAACATTATTTAAAATGTTTGAAAGTTCATTGGAGTTTGCTGTTTTTCCAGCCTTAAATCCCGTTCTCAACATTTCCACACCAGTATGTCCACACGACAATTCATCCTCATTTTAACACAAATTTCTTCTAATGTACCCATTTTGTATGTAATTTTGCTCAAAATACACATTTCTGCAAAGCAGTGTACCCTAATATAACGGACTTTTGCATGCTTTTTTTCACTAACATATTTATTTTTATCCACATTTTACTGTAGTGTGTTGATTCCTGTACACATTACTTGCCTGAAGAACAGCATTGCAAAATTCAGAGGCCAGCAAATTTCAGAGGGTGGCTGCGTTTTGGCTGGTGCACTGTTTCAGAAAGTGCAAGTCAGACAGCTTTGCCTTGAAATGTGCCATGACTTGAATTTCTCCCACATACAGTCATACCTTGGGTTGTGCTCGCTGCGGGTTGCGCGTTTTTGGGTTATGGACGCGCCGAACTCGGAAGTACCAGAACAGGTTACTTCCAGGTTTTGGTGCTCGCGTATGCACAGAAATGCTAAATTGCGCTTTGCACATGTGCAGAACCGCCGAATCATGACCTGCGCATGCGCAGATGCTGCTCTGCGGGTTGCAAGCACTGTGGGTTGCAAACGTGCTTTCCGCATGGATCACGTTTGCAACCCGAGCGTCCACTGTATTAGATTTCTGTTATCTTAAATAATAAATTGTGGGTGTGGTACTATGGCATGGAGGACACTTCCACCCATATGACATGATAAGATTAGCAAAATTTGCGCAAAACTCAAAGAGAAAGAGACCAAAGAGAAAAATACTTTCACGGGGGAATTTTTATGGGTCCATGACAAACATCTGCTCTTCCTCCCTTGCATTCCTAGTGACATCTGTCTCTTTACTTAGAAATGCTAAAAGGTACTGAATGTGCTCACATGCTCAGCAGCGTATTATTTATTTAGGCCAAATTCTGTCTCTCGCCCACCTTCACGACATCTGCCTCATCCTAGATTTTTTTTTCCCCACTAGCACTTTGCACGTGTCTGGAAATGTGATTTTTTTTTAAAGGAAAAAACAAATTAGGTCACTGTCTCTGCCCCATGAACTTTCACTTTTTCAACTCTACTGCTGTCAACTGTCCCAAAGTTGGCTACTACTTGTGCCTCATCCCTGGGGTAGGTGCATTCTTTCAATGACTCTCTCCTTAAAATGCTTTGACAGCCCTCCTACCCATTCTGGATGGCGGAACCTTGGACCTCTGTCCTAAAGTGCTGGTCTGATGGCACCACTGCACCTTCAACATGTTACAGACTAAAATAATGAGATGTTCTAGGCCAATATTTGAGGTTCTAGGCCAACCAGAGATACCTGAGCACCCCCTTTGCTCAGATTATTCTGCTTTACTGAAGGTTCTGCTCACATCTTTTATATGTGGTGGTCATCTTCCATTGGGTCTAAACTCCAAGTTATTTCAAAAGCCCAGTGTGTGTGCGCGTGTGTGTGTGTGTGCGCGCGAATGAAACACTAACATCATGATGTCCTACATGGGTATGGACATCGAAGGTACATTTGCACCTGACAAAGTGATATGCAAAGGCTGTATACAACTGAGTCATACTCACAGAAGACCCACTGAGATTAAAGAAGTATCTGAAGAAGTGTGCATGCACACGAAAGCTCATACCCAGAACAAACTTAGTTGGTCTCTAAGGTGCTACTGGAAGAATTTTTTTATTTGTTTTGAGATTAAAGAATCAGAGTTAGCCATGCCCTACTCTGAGTAGGACTAGCATCAACTACAAACCATATACAGGTAAAGCTATTGAGAGTTCACTAGGAATAGATTCACCAATAGAAATATTCACAATCACTGCTACACCTGTCTCCTAAAAGGGTGCCTATGAAACTCATATTTCTACCATGGTGGAATTCCTGAGTAGCAATGTTAGCTAGCTTCAGATCAGCTTCATGTTGCTTATAGTGGAATGGAAGCCTTTAAAAAAGAATCTGCAATGAGGCTGTGTTTGGTGGGCGGTTAAAAATAACATTTGGACCAGGCACATGATGCCAGTGTTGTTGGGCAGCTGCCAATGCCAAAGCATCAGCAGGGTGCCCACAGCTGACTAGAATGGACCTCTGGTCCTGCTGCTACCTCACCTGTTGGTAGAGGAAGAGCACCTGTGAGAAGGAGAAGCAGCAGTTTCTGCCAGTTCATTCTCTTTCCTTTTCTCCTCTAAGTGGCAATAGAAATTGGGCTCAGCAAGCAGGTGATGGGACCCAAATATAGTACCCTGCCCAATGTCCTCCTTCCTCGGCCTAAAGGTGGCACTTCTTTGGAGCAAATTCACTAATCAGCAACTAATTTGTGCAAAAGAACCAACGCTGACCTATACCCAAATGTGTAAAATATCTGCACCAAAGTTTGATGGTCTGGAAGCAGCCTTTGACTGCATCCCAGCTTCATGTTTGAGCATGGCCACCACCAACCTGAGCAGATGTAAGAGAGAATTAGACAAACTCATGGAGCAGAAGGCTATCAATGGCCAGTAGCCACAATGCCTATGCTGGTCTTCAACTGTCAAGGATTGTACACCTCTTAAAACCAGCTGCTGGAAATCACAAGCAGGGAGACTTCTCTTGCAATCTGTCCTACTTTGGGGTTTGCCGTGACTAGTTTGACTACATTGAGCACAGATTGCTGATAGGGCTGCATTCCATCTTCCTGACATTTCCTTACCTGATTAGTGATGTAATCTTTCCTATGATGTAAAAACAACAACAACAACAACTTCTGAAAATCTAGGATAATCTAGTGGAGGTTTAGCATTCATTTCCATGCTAATTGCTCCCAGAAAATAAATAAATCCATTTGCAATCCCAACAACCCAGATAATCATATATAGTTCTTTCCCAGCACTTTTATGGGTGAATCAAGGGGTGGGGTGGAGAAAGAAGCATATATGAGCATATGTAATGTGTTGGGGGGTGGTGACATGTTTCATGATGTCTGCTGTTGTATCACACCACACCCATTGGTTTGAACGAAATGTAGCACGACATGTTGGCATATTAGTAAAAAAGCCACGGTTCCATAACGTGGCAGCTAATGCAGAGTGAAATGTATGTTATAAGCCAGGGCAGCAGGGCTAGCAATATAACCAGGAAAACTAGTGCATTGGTCTAGTGTACATCCGAATGCACCCAAATGGGCCCAAGGCCTGATCCAGTAGGGCTCTCCTTATACCTTCCCCATCCACTTTTATTTTATTGCCATGTTTCTCCTCTCTCAGCTTATTTTCTCGTTATTGCAGCAAAATGAGTTTGATGGGGGAGGAATGTTAGGGGGAGGAATCTTTTCTGAAGTTTTTCCCATGTATATGGCTTAGGAAAATTGAGAATGAAGTCAATCCGCCACTCTGTGTAGTTTTGACTAGCAGAAAGGAAATTGTATCAGGAAAAGTTACCATTGAGCAAGGATGGATCAAAAGCATTTAAGGGGAAAAAGGGTGGTGGTGGTGGGGAAACTGAACCTGACATTTTCTTGCACTGCAGGGAATCCTGTGAAGAAAGTAAATAAGAACAGTGCCTAATGTTTTTGTAAGTTCAAATAAGAGGGCAAATCTATCTCACTATCCATCTTTGCCCTGTCTTTTTTCCTGTGATCAAGTCACGGAAATATGACTGCTACGCAATAGCTGGCAGCTGTTGCTATCTTTGGGCTGCGAAAGTCCCGTGAGGATACAAAAGAGAGATAAAGGAGTAACAAAGGGGTAATTTGTAGAGAAAATACAGTTCCAGATAACTCTAAGAAGCTGCAGGGAACTTCACCCCCTCCACCATAGTTAATCCCATTCACGGAGGAAAAATAGGTGTGGTTGTAGTCAACTAAATCCTATTCAGAGTAGACTCATTGGAATTAATAGGCTTAAGTTAGTCATGTCTTTCAATTTCAATAATTAAACTCCAAGTACAGTTAACATCAGAAGCAACTCAACCAGAGCCAAGGAACAATGCATATTTATGGTGACAGCATCAATCAAGTTATCATGATGTGAATAGTACCCCGCAGATCTAATGCCACAACTCAGACTTTTCATTTTGCCATAGAAAAGACAATGCTTTTCAACAGAGTCAGTTAACAGATTCAGCTTCCTCCCAGCAAGGACTGGTTCAGACACACAAGTGGTGAACATTATGACAGCAACAACAAGTGATGCATTGGCATGTGTAAACAGACTTCCATGGATGCAAGCACCAGGCACAGAACTTCACTATAACCTTGCATAGAATATTTTGAGTGGAGTCAGTTTACATAACCTTTCTAGCTGACATTTGCTGGGGAGGATACAAGGATCTCTCATGTTATTGCATCAGATCTTTCTTTTTTATGTAAGCCACCATGAAGATCTTTCTGGATCAAAAGGCAGGCTAAGAAATCAAATACACTGTAGTGGTGAACATGTAGAAAACCATTCCTGGTTTCTGTAACCCAGCCTCTAAACATGTTTACTAGGGGTGTTGGGGAATTCTTTCAGAAACAGGAATAGGAGTGGAAATTGCTGCAATTTGCAAACTCGTCATACAGAAACAGAAATCATGCAAGTGAACAGCAGCAGTATTAGCTATCGTTATTTTAGTCTGCAAATGTTATGTAAATAATTACATTATTATCTGCATCATTTTAAATGCTTCCCTTCCATTAAAATTGATTACACAATTAATTATGTTAGTTTTGGCCATAGCAGATAGATAAAAAGAGACTTTAGCTTGTCAGGCTGTATGGAACTGTGTAGAACTGGAATGGAAGAATGGAAACGGAGCCTATTGCTGCAAAGACAGGATGGGTTGGAAATTGCTGCCTCCTTATATCCCTACTCAGCATTCATTTCCAGGGTGGAAAATTTGTCATAAAGGCACAAACTCTGAAAGAGTAATTTCACTTCCTAGGTTGCCAGGGAATTCCTAAAAATTCATTTTCTTACAAAACAAAACAAAACAAATCCAGTAGCCAACCTTTATAAAGTTTGTAGTTCCTTGATGTGATCTGCCTCTCTAGCTTCCTTTGCAGTAAACATAAATAACAATAATGAAATGAGTCATTGGTGTTTACTATGACGAGAAGAATATCTGGTGCTTTATAGTGTAGTTACAGGTAGGTAGCCATGTTGGTCTGCCATAGTCAAAACAAAATAAAAAATTCCTTCCAGTAGCACCTTAGCGACCAACTAAGTTTGTTCTTCGTATGAGCTTTCATGTGCATGAACACTTTGTGTAGGTTAGCTTCTGGAATAATATGACAGTATAGTGGAACAGAAAAAAATTGCATGTTTTAATTAAAGAGAGGATGAACACCTATTGTTTTGTGTTCTAAGCCCATCCATTTCATGAACATTAGGAGTTCATATCTCTAACAGATATGTGTATATCAATGTTTGTGTATTAATGTGTGTAGATATTCTAATTGTGTATTAATACTGCATAAGTCTGGTCAGGGAAAATCCTGGCAATGATTAAGCAGAGGCAATCACAAGATTCACTGATATTTGGCAATTATTATAGCGCCCGGTTGATCTTTCCCATCCTGCCATGTATAAGAACACATTTTCTTCCCTGCAGGATTCATAGACAAGGGGGGTTGTTGTTAATGCAATGGAAGCCTTGGTCTCCTGCAGAAATGATAAGAGATTGGTGTAGCTCTGAAAATTATGATTGCTGCAGTAAATACAGGTGTTTTATACTGGTAGTGTTTAATGTGCATGCATTTAGAAAACATAGCCTGATCAGGTACATGGAGAAAGCACTGACATAAAACAGCTCCTTCCTGCAAAATGTGTGGAATTGACCAATGTATGGGTTTTCTCTCCCCCCCCCCCCAGTTTTCTCTGTTCCTCTCATTATTGTATTTGGAAGGTACTTTTACCAATGGACACAAACACATAAATCCCAGTTGTATTTAGTAAAGTAAACCTTTGGGTAGGGATGGGCAAATCTGTTGATTTCAGTTTCTGACTTTTCTGGTTTAATGTTCTCCACATTCCCACATTAGTTTGGGATTATTATTATTATTATTATTATTATTACAAAAAGTCCTCATGGAAATCAATCAGCATTTTAGTGTGATTTCCCCCCTTAGCACGCACTTTTCTGTATGCAGTTTTGCCTAATATACATATTTTTGCAAAGCAATTTCCTCTAATATAGCACATTTTGTTTGCTGCTTTCACTAATAATTGCATTTTTGTGCAGATTACTTGCCTGGAGAATTGAGATGTAAAATCTGAAGAAGTGTGAATTTAGTTTGCATATTGTTACAGAAAATGTAAGTTTGCCTATCAGACAAACTGAATTGAATTCCCCATCTCCAGCTCTATTTCTGAACCTGTTGACGGAACTTTATGAAGACTGAAGGAGCAACATTGGAGCTATCCACCAAGATCATATATAATAGCAGTACCGGTAGTAGTCATGCAGGCAACACCATCCACAGTAGAGAGGTGCATGGACCCATTAGGTTTTTTCACTGGTGGTCCCAGCATTATGAAATTCATTCGCTGCTTAATTAAGAGAGTTCCCTATTTGCAATTGGTATTCCACTTGTTTTGGAAGATGTATCTATGTACACAGGCATTCCCTAGATCTCTTGACCCAAGTTTGCAGTTTTAATTACAGCATTGTTTTGATGGGATCACTCCATTGCATATTTTAATTATGGATGTTTATATTTTAATGGGATTATTTTATTGTGTATTTTAATTATAGATGCTTATTTTAATGTGTATGTCATCCATTGTGATACTTGTAAACCATTTAGAAGCCAATCCTGGCATTAAGCAGTGCTTAGAAAAATATTAATAGAACATTAGGAAGAAGAATGCACAGACATGGCCAATGCTCAAATTAATTCCCTCATTTCTCATCAGAAACAAAAGGATGACCTGGCCTCCAGGAGCAGAGGCATACGAATGGACCTTTCATCCATAGATTGCTCTGCAATCATATCCTAATGCACAAGACTGCAGGCGACAATATTTGAATCCTGTTTAGATTAAGCAGTTCTATAATTATCCAATCATTCCTACAATTGTGTTTTTGACTAACAATTCCATCTCTTTCAAAGCCTCTCTTTGCGGGGTGGAGGTCCAAGTCTGGTCCCTGCCTTGCATAATTCTGGATCCAGCTTTAGCCAGGGCAATTAAGAATTGGAACACAGGAACTCATTTTCAGCCCCTTCCTCAGGTTACTTCTAACATAGCAGGAAAGGAACAAATGAGAAAATGCTGCAGCTTATCCTCACCCTGGGGTGCAAACTTGGGGGTGGCCAAGTAAGCCCTGCCCTACTCTGAATAATTGATCACATGATGTGGCACATGGACACCATTTGAATGGCAATGCCCATCAACTTGGGGGGGGTTTCCCCCTCAAATATTTTATTGGGGGGGGGGCGAAGATCCATCGGCACCTAGGAGTTGGCTCCTATGTCCTCACCTGCTATCAGGAGGGCTAGCCCACCCGTGAGGTGATTGTCTCGGGTGGCAGAATCCACGGGGACAGCTGATCTGGCCTCTAAGGAATACATTGTGCACTGATACTGCTGCTGCAATAACAGCAATGGCTGTGGTGTGCTCCTTGGAGGTTGGGTCTGCTCCCTGCACCCCAAGCAGTGCCGGATTTATGTATAAGCTAAACAAGCTATAGCTTAGGGCACCACTCTCTAGGGGCCCCCCCTAGAGAGTGTGGTGTAGTGGTTGTGCAGTGGACTCGTAATCTGGTGAACTGGGTTTGCATCTCTGCTCCTCCACATGCAGCTGCTGGGTGACCTTAGGCTAGTCACACTTCTCTGAAGTCTCTCAGCCCCACTCACCTCACAGAGTGTTTTTTGTGGGGGAGGTAGGGAAAGGAGAATGTTAGCCGCTTTGAGACTCCTTAGGGTAGTGATAAAGCAGGATATCAATTCCAAACTCTTCTTCTTCTTCTTAAAGGACAAAACAAGTGGATGTACATTTCCAAAATATAAGATAAAAACCAAATAAAATGGTTTTAGATACCTATTAAGTCCATAAATTACCATACACAAAACAGCGACAATTTGTTGTTGACAAAGGATAGCTGGACATATAAAGGGTCCCATTACCTTCAGTAGCTTAGGGCCTCATGAAATCTAAATCCGGCCCTGACCCCAAGCCACCTCTACAGCAGCCTCTTGGTGAATAGGAAGTGCTGCTGCTCCCCCCCCATTCCTCTTGTTGATCTTTATTTCTCCCTTGTTCCTGATGAAGATATTCACTCATCCCTTCCTCTCTGGTGCAAGGGCGCCATTTTGTGGTTTGCTTCAGGTGCTAAAATGTCTTGAGTTGGCCCTGCCTATCAAAAGTGAGTTCTGTGAGCTAGCTGTGACCTGTTTCAATATACAACAGGGAGCTGAAGCCCAAGATACCTCCCCCCATTCAGTTTTTCATTTTTCCCAACTGACACCCAACATTTGAGGATTGCTAATCATGCACATTCCTAATTATGCTGTGGGGTTTTGGGGGGTGACTCCCTTAGGCATTTTTTTAAAAAATAAAGTTTGCACTTTTTCATATTTCAGGGTTCCCTCAAGCATGCCTTTACTTCCCTCTTGTTATTCCATGGCCCCATTTCCCCTCAGTTTCCATTGGCACTCACCACCCTGGTTTGCTATTAGGGGGAGTGACACATATATTTTGCTTGAAGATTCTGATTGAGAGCAACAGATTGCAGATGATAAGAAGAGAGAAACAGCAGCCCAACAGCCATCTGCTGAGCATCTCTCTGGAGAATTCAACACTAAGAGAAGTAGGTGACTGAAGAGCATTGGAAGCGAATACACACACCATTAGCTAAGTGACAGCATGAGGAATAACAACCTTTTAAGGGTTAGCTTTAACAAAATAAAAAAATAAAAAGATTGCTAGAGTTGCCCCTCTCTTCCCCATCAGATTTCAGAAAGGCAACAGTAATGGTTACTGAGGATGCTGAAGCATAGCAGATTCCCAAGGAAAGGCATCACTGTCATTTTCACTTCTTATATTAGAACCAGAAAGGGAAACCAGGATTATGCCACGTTAGGAGCACTTTCAAAGCCCTGCTTCTTAGGCAAAGGCCATAACTCAGTGGCAGGACATTTGCTCTGCATGCAGAATGTACATCCCCTGGCAATTCCAGGCAGGACTGTGAGTGTTCACTGTCGAAATCCTGGAGAGCCACTGCCAATTTATTGGCCAAACTGAGCTTGATGGAATGCTAAGCCCGCCCGACTCCATGTAAGGCAGATCCCTATATTCTTTACTTTTGCTCTTCATCCATTAGAAAAGGCCAAAGCATTTGTTGGCTTTTTCATATATGAAAAAGGTGTGTGTGTGTGTGGGGGGGGGAACATAACAGAGACTTACAAAGATTATTAGAGGGATTTCATAAAACTCCAGTGTACTAGAACCAGAGTCGCCCAATATAGCTGAAGAGGTTTGGAGGAAATTAAATAAAGAAAAAAAAATCTATAATGCTATACTTACAGAATCTTCTGTCTCAACTTCTGCAATGGCTGCTAATCTAAACGTTACATCTGCCATCTGTCCCAGCTCCTGCCAAACTAGCAGTTTGGAAACATAACAGAGCAAGTAGATAAATAGGTACTGCTGTGGTAGGAAGGTAAATCGTTACGGTGTCCCGTTGCACCAGAAATGGTTTAGTTGGCCGGAAAACTGTCTGCGGACAAATGCCGGCTCCCTTGTCCTGAAAGCGGAGATGAGTGCTGTACCCCATAGTCAAATTCAGCTGGACTTAACCGTCCAGGGATCCTTTACTTTTACGTTCACTATATCTTTCTTTATTAATGTAGGTTTTTTTTCCACTTCCCCCCCTTTTCCTTCTCTTTCATCACTATAACTGAAATTCTTTTAATAAAATATTAATAATAAAAAAGACAGAGAAAGCAAACAATGAACAAGATGATAACATATGATTTGTGTGTGTGTGGGGGGGGGAAGCAGCACTGTGTTGTAGTTTAGGGTTAAGGGTGGCCCTAAGATTGGCAGGCTATAACGGAGGAACATTGAATACTGCTTGAACCTAATAAATGATGTCTAAGACATAGAAGGAAAGCACAGCAGAAACTGATCTCTAGAGCCCTACTGTTGTTGTTGTTTTCCTGAACTCTAAGTTCCAAAGAAAGAGCACAGCAGTCCTGTAACCCATAGAACCATATTTATAAATTCCCCATTGTCCTGGAGTCTTTTCTTTTCATCTCTCTTGTTATAACAAGAGCTTGGGGTGGGCGTGGGAAACACAAGCATATCTAGGTATTTGATGACAACTCCTAGAGCTGTAAAAATTCTAGGGTGTCCAACATTTCTCTTCAGTAGCTGTGTCTTAAATATCTGATGCTTGTGCCTGAGAATTACTTAACTGCCCACTGCATTTTTGCAAGGGAAAGGGATGGGGGTGGGGTGGGGGTAATCAGAGTAAGATGACTGGCTCTGTCTCCCATTAGCTGCTCTGCCTATGGTCCCACCAGTTGTGTTAGTTTTTAGCCACCAATGGAGAAAGACTATAGTTATTTAATTTTTAATAAAGTGGAATTTTTTTTTTGTCCCTTGGTCTATGCAGCAGATGTTTGTCCATGCCAGCAAGCCACTGCTTTTTGAGTTTGTTCTTTATCAGTGCAAAATTACTCCTTTTCTTAACTCTGCCTGTTTTTGAAAGCATTATAGTAATCTTTTGATTCTTTAAGCAGAAATACCCTATTATCCTTTCCTTTTAAGCATCCTAAAGTACTCTTGAGTGATGAATGGCCCTCAAATTCATCCGCCACTAAAAAGAGTCATAAGAAGAAAGCTTGTTATTTTCAGCATGCAAGGAAGGTATAACTCAGGGCATCATTTCATATCCTCATAATAGCTTCATTGTGCAACTGCCAGGGCAAAATGAATGGCTCTGTAAATATAAATCAGTGCAAAGTTCTTTCAAAGAAGTGGCAAAGTTGTCAAACAATCAGCAGTTTCGCTGCATTTTATTGGCCTGTCCAAAACTCAAAACCCAAATGGCTGAGCTTAATTGCAAGATGAGTGCACCATAGGCATCATTTTTGTATATTTATATTTTTATCCATTGTTGTCATCAATGAAGCTTTGGAGGTCAAAATAAGCTGGGGGGGGGATTGCTGCCCCATGGAGCTTTATGATCTAGAATGTTGAGAGTGAGGAAGAAAGCGGGGGAACACAGGTGATGGAATATGTTTGTGCAAATGTGCATTTACTAAGCTTCATGTGAGCTGGAGATCGGGACTAAAAGATCAGCATATTCTGAATGTACAATGAGTACAAGGGGTGTATCTTGATCCCTGGATGAAACCAAATAGACCAAGCACTGACTCAACTGGCAAATCTTAAAGATCATCCAAACAGCTCTGGAAACACTGCACAGGTACAAGTGTGCATTAAGAATGGTACTCAGGCACCATTAAGTTTTCAACATCCATTTTTAGCAGCTTTTTCTTCATAATAGTGCACACATCCACCACTCACTGGGTCATAGGAGACCCAGTCCATAGCCCTAGATAGATGTGGCCACAGGATCAAGACTTCAGATAATTAATAAATCACCAACTTGAGATAGAGAGATAGCTAGAATGGGGAAAGTTCAATAAATGAGCCTGTGCCATATGTGATGAATCCCTGATGAACCGAGATTCAGTAACTGGGATTTGCCTGAAGCTGGCAAGAAATGGTGGCAAGGGAGAGCAGAAAGGGTTGTCTGAAGATCTGCCCTAGGGCAAGTGTAGTAATGAGCAGGACACAGCCAAAGAGACTAAGGTGGGTTGAGGTTGCAAGGAGGCAAGGAACAGCTAGGATGGAAAATAAGCTCAGGGTTAACAAGAATATGGTTGGAAGTCTTAAGAAGCATACCATAAGAACATAAGTAAAGCTCTGCTGGATCAGGCCAATGGCCATCTAGTCCAGTATCTTGTTCTCACAGTGTCCAACCAGATGGCCATGAGAAGCTCACAAGCAAGACCTGAATGCAACAGCACTTCTCTATTTGTGATTCCCAACAACTGGTATGCAAAGACACACTGCTTCATGACTTGTGCCCACTGATAGCCTTATTCGTGAATTCATCTAAGGCTGGTACCTCTTACGGGAATAGTTTAACTATGCACTGTGTGAAGAAGTAGTTTCTTTAGTTCACCTGAATTTTCCAGCATTCAGCTTCCTTGGAAATGACATGTTCCTCAGGCAAAGAGGGCTGGTGACAACTTGAGAAGCATTTCTACCCAGCAAAAAGGAAAGAAATAGTGCAGGAAGGAGAAATTTGTTCTCAGAAGATTTATTACAGTTCAATGTGCTTCAGAACACAAGGTTCCTTCTTCAGGAGCAGTCTGTAGAATAACTGAAGCAGCTTACACAATATATTTCTGCCTCTCTGGCATCATGGCTTATGCATGCCCTATAAGAATCAGATGTCCGAAATCAGCACAAGGCAGAATCCTGAAGAGATAGATCTCCAGGCAACCGGTGCCCTCACACTGCAGAATCATCACATGAGCACTGTTGCCCTTGATCACAGCTTCCAATCATGCCAGCTTGCATTCTGTGCCAATGCTAATCAATAGTGAAAGGGATAAAAAGAACGTTAGCTCTTAAACTGTTCATAATTAGGCCTTGGAGTATAAAATAGGCCCTTCTTTTCAGTGTGAATGTTAGAGGCTCACCCTTTTCTTTGTGGTTCTGCCCCCTGTGGCTCCAGGGACACAGATAGATCACAGCTTGCACTGTAAAGCTTTTCTTACCAGCCGACAAGGCTGAATCTGTTCTTAAAAAGAAAGCTTTTTTATTTTATTTTTAAAAGATATATATGTAAAGCAGCTACATTTGCAGCAGACCATTAAATCTTTGGGAATCTCCCGAGCTGTCAGACTTTGATTCCTGGCACAAGCATATCAGGGTCTGATCTGGTATGCTTCATTCCTAGTCTGTACCAACCCTCATAGACCTTTGCATACCCTTTGCATACACAACAGTCAGTGTATACAATATGAATTCATGCACCACACAGCACACATTGCTTATCATTATGTTCCACCACTGTGACATTGATTAAAAGTTAACCAGTCACAAACCACAAATGAAGAACATAAGATGTGACTGCTCAATCAGGCCAATGACCCATGTAGTCCAGCATTCTTGTCTCACAGTGGCTGACCAGATGCCTGTGGCAAGCCTGAAAACTGGACATGAGTGCAATGGCATACTTCCCAACTGTGATTCCCAGCAATTGGTATTCAGAGACATTATGCCTTGACAGTGGAGGCAGAACATAGTGATCCCAACAAGTAATTGTTGATGGTGTTATCCTTCATGAATTTGTCTAATCTTCTTTTAAAACCTTGCTAGTTGGTGGCCATCATTGCCTCCTGTGGGAGTGAGTTCCATAGTTTAATTATGCGTTGCATGAAGAAGTACTTTTTTTTGTCTGTCCTGAACCTTCCAGCATTCAGCTTCATTGAGTGTCCATGAATTCTAGCATTATGAGAGGGGGAGAAAACCATTTCTCTATCCACTGTCTCCATGCCATGCATAATTTTATAAACTTCTATCATGGGAAACCTATGGGACTCCATATGTCATTGGATTCCAACTCCCAACAGCCCTAGCCAAGATGCCCACTGACCAAGGATAATGGGATTTATTTGTTGTTTATTTATTGTGTCAAGCAGTGGGCTTCATTCTATTTACATTGCCCAGGAAGAATCTCACTGGCAAACAATACCTAGCTGATTTGCATGCACATATATTTGAGATCATCATCATAATTATGATTTTCAAGACCCTCACCAGTATGGCAAAGAGTAAAGTACGTTTTGTATTGTGACCATATGCATCTTTCCTCAGTAGTCAATCTCACCAAGTTCTAGAAGCAAGTCCCTCATTGTGTTGAAGAATTAAGAAACATAAAAGAAGATGCAGAGGCATCTCTGTAGAAAATGCCACAGCAGTTGGAAATGTGTTATCACCATCAACACTAGTAATTCACCAACAAAAGAATGCAAATTAGCTTTCACTATCAGCTGGAACTATACAACCAGCCAGTATAAACCTGCCTTTTATGACTGCAGTCTTGGTCTGGAAACTGAGTTCTGTGCCAATCTCCTGTGAAAACACCAGCAAACCAAACAAAACTGGAATATTTGTGAGAAAGTATCTAAGAATGTAGGTTCTGAATGCAGGTTGGCATGTTGGATCCTGCCATTGTAGTGAATCTGGATGGATGGCATTCAGATGTTCATAGTCTTTTTGACACCTTGAAAGAAGCATAGTAAATGTTGCCCCACCAGTGATATCCACAGCTGACCCTCAGCTACCTTTGGGAGGGACAAGGTGGCACTGCATATATATTTTGTTTAATTTCATTGATCTACAGTAGTACCTTTGAGTGAAGGGCAGATTATAAAGAATTCCTGATAAATAAGTAAATTAGCTGTGGGGTCTTGTGCACACTTCCTCTGATTTAGGACACCTGCTCTAGGATACAGTCATCTCAAAGGGCCAACTTCTCTCATGGAAAAGCAACAAAAAGGGGTCAAAGCCATGCTGATGCAAGACAAAAAGCAATTTTCCCACAAACAGTTAAGATATCAAATTCCAGGTAAGTTTCAAACGCCTGCATTGTCTTTCAGGAGACCACGGTACAGCAGATATAAATGGAGATCCTTCCACTCTTTTTCTCTTTGTTAACTTCTGGTGGATCTTAAAAACTAATTTCATAAGGAGCACTTGTCTTGCACCAATTGGCTTTTGCCCTTTAGTAAATTTCGGGGTGTGTGGTCCAGACTTCCTTTTAGTTGTTACTGATGCCATAGACACCAGCATATTTCAACAAGAGGCCTCATTCTTGGATTTAAATAGCTAAAAAGTTGCTCCTGATACAATAGTGGGTCTGGGGACTCACTAACAAAAGTGAGTCCTTGAGGTTACAAATAGACTTCTGCTTCAAGGTTTGGAGGATAAACACCCACCATACTTTACTCAATGGTCTGAAGATTTTTCTGCATTTATTTTTTTTTGGAGGTATCCATCTCATTTGTATATCTATTTGGACATATAGACAATGCCTATTAATATATGTATATTGAAGCTGAGGCTCCACTACTTTGGCCACCTCATGAGAAGAGAAGACTCCCTGGAAAACACCCTGATGTTGGGAAAGATGGAGGGCACAAGGAGAAGGGGATGACAGAGGATGAGATGGTTGGACAGTGTTCTCGAAGCTACCAACATGAGTTTGACCAAACTGCAGGAGGCAGTGGAAGACAGGAGTGCCTGGCGTGCTCTGGTCCATGGGGTTGGACATGACTGAATGACTGAACAACAAAATTGAAATTGGGGTTGATTCTTATTGATGTGAGCTGACACCCCTTCTTTCTTTTCATTATATCTGCAAACAATGAAATTAAAAGTGGTGGGGACCTGCCACCATGCAATGCTGATCCTGAGAGCCACCTGTAGGTTATTTCATTCATACTGCTGGAGTGACATTGGGAGCATTGTGTGTATTTACAGTGGTAGGTGGGTTACACATGCCAGTGTAAAATGCAGCACTACTGCTGGTGGCTGTCTGTAGATCAGCCTGCATATTGCTTTGCCAGTCTCCCCCAAAACTGGTGCCAGGGCTGTCCAAGGCAATGTCATGCCACATACATTCCATACCACTTGCAGGATGCCATTCTAGATGGATACTGCTTCTACTAACGTTTGAGGAAAAGAGACAGATTTATTTAAATAGTTTAATGATGACCTTCCAAAAACGACCCTTCAACTTGCTTTATCTTGTACTAGATATACAATTCCATAATATGAATTACTGTCGCCCTCTAACTGTACTCAGCACAGAGGAGGATGCCAATTGTGGACGACATGCCATTTGCCGGGTTGCTATCACACTCTCTATCCTTCCAAGCCAGTGGATATTGTTTTAGAAAACTCACTCCCAAGGCAGCCCCCAACATTCTAATGAATGTAGAATAAGGTAGTAGCCCCTGAAGGACACACACAAGTTCCTCTGAAGGCCTGTACATACATTTTGCTGAATCAGCAGCTCGTAGCCTTGGGTAAGAACATTTCAGCCAGCTTTCACACAGTGATCTGTCCAAGGTTCTGACTGCACATGCCTTGTCTAAGACTTACCAAATCACTAAAGCCATATCTGCACTACACATTTAAAGCACCATCATATCACTTTAAACAGTCATGGTTTACCTCAAAAAATCACGAAGACTGTAGTTTGTTAAGGGTACTGAGAGTTGCCTTTCCCTCCGTGAGAGCTACAGTTTCCAGAGTGGTTGAACAATCAATCCCCTCTTTTCAATAAGCTCTCTGAGGAGAATCAGGGTCTCCTAGCAATAATTCTCAGTACCTTTAACAAAATGAGGTTCCCAGCATGGGGACTAAGCTGCCCTGCCAATATATGGCAACAGTGTTCCAGCCCAGCTACCCTGTGAACCCTGAGACCAGCTGCACAGGACATCCACTATATTTTTTTCATGCATTAGGCACAGTGTTTAAAAAGTAAATCTACTGCCCAGGACCTAAATTTTAGCAGGTAGAAGGAGAGCTAATGTATCCACATTCCAACAAGTAACAGGAAGAATGGAAGTATGCTGACTTGTGATGTGACATTTTTGGCATTTTTCCTCTCCCCTTTTGGTAAGCATTAAATTATATGCATGCTGAGAAAAGCAAATATCCCATGGTGGCTCGATGCAGGAGACTTCCTCAATCTGCTAATTATATTCATCTAAAGTTTCTCCAAGGGTGACCTAATCTGAATTGCAATGAAAATGTCAACCTTGAAGCCAGAGTTAGCATTCCCTGATATTTCAGATGTGTGAAAGAGGTTGATGACAGGGCTGCTCTTTTGACATTAAGCAAAGTTAATTAGACAACAAGAAGTTTGGCAGCTTCAAAACAAATGCAATCAATATAGCAAAACTGAGAAGCAGCAGAGGAGAAGCTGTGGTCACTCTCCCCATGTGACTGCAATTCCCTTTTGTTCCAGTTTCCTGGCCTTTTGTTTATTTCAAATCAGCCACTCAATTTGGGAGTATTCAGGTGAAGGTCATATTACACCGTGACCCAATAGGCAAAACATGTGAAGTGCATTAGTGTTGGTCTTTTAAGAAGAAGAAGAAGAAGAAGAAGAAGAAGAAGAAGAAGAAGAAGAAGAAGAAGAAATGAGTGGTAATGTCATCTTCTAAAAGTTTAGTACTTATTTGGTACTATATTCACTGGATCCAAATCAAGCCAATACATCTATTTGTCATAACTAATGGATCCTACGTAGGGCAATCTTGTTTTCCTGTGTGGTCCCAACCAAAGTGGGGGATTTGAATCAGCCAAAAGGTTAGTTGTTGACAAACACAGGATGCTGCCTTACACTGAATTATATAATTGGTTCATCTCATTCAATATTTTCTGCACAGACTGGCAAAGGCTCTTTGGAGTTTCAGAGAGGAATCTCTACCAGGCCTAGCTGGAGAAGCTAGGGATTCAACCTTCAGCCTTTTGCATGCAAAGCATAAGCTCTGCCATTGAATCATGACCCTTCCCTTAACTCAGGGTGGATAAACATGTTTCATGCCAACTCCTTTCAGCACCAGGCAGCACTGCCAGTGGTCAGGGATGATGGGAGGTGTTAGCATCCCAGATATTGTTAGACAACAAGTTCCCCATCATTGTCCTAATTGGAGCGTGTCCAGCAGAGGGCAACCAGAATAGTGAGGAAGTCTGGAAACTAAGTCCTATGGAGAATGATTGATGGAGCTGGGTAAGTTTAGGCAGGAGAAGGGAAGATTAAGAGGAAATATTACAGCTGTGTTTAAATATAGGGCTGCCATACAGGGTTGTCATAAGGTAGATGGAGCAGGCTTGCAAGGAAAGATTTCAGATAAGATTTAGGAGAAATTTATAGCAGTAAGATTTGTTCAACATTAGTCTCAGGACATGGTGGGCTGTCCTTTGCTGGAGATATATAAGTAAGGTCTGGGCAGTCATCTTTCTGGGATGCTGTGGCTGCATTGCGCATTTTCGATCCTGCATTGTGTAGGGGTTGTTGTTTATATTATTTATACCATTATGTGCCAAAATGTGTTAGATGACTTCCGAGGTCCCTCACAACTCTCTAATTTCAAGTTGTAAGCTTAGTTTGATCAGTCATTGTGGTGCATTTAAAAAAAAAATTAAACACTTTGCGACAGGTGTAGGGAACAGTTGGCTCTCCATGTATTACTGAACATTAACTCCCATCATGCCATGCCTGCTGGGATATTTTAGCAATATCAAGAAAGCCAAAGGTTCTGCAGACCTGCTTTACATACCATTGCTAAAGGAAAGTCCCAATGCAGGTTCCCGCTATTTATTCAAATTGGATATTCCCTCTCCCCACTCTAAACCTTCAGTTTAAAATAGCCATTTATGTTGAGCACTCTGTTTTTCTCTTGCTTGCCATGCACCTCTATGCTCCCTTGGATCTGAACTGCTGTCTTCTGTATCAAATTTGTCAAAGATTTGGCTTGCTGTTGCAGCCCTCTCATGTGAATATTCCCAGTGGGTTTGGGTCTTGTTCCTCCTGAAGTCAATGGGAAATAAAACTCTCAAAGACCTCAGTGGCAGAGGATGAAAGTCCCCAGGCTTCTTGTTTAAGTAAGAACTCAGGCTCTTTCTGCTCCAGTGAAGAATACTGAAAACATAAGAAGTAAAGCTACAATCACTACTGGCCATGCTCCTCTTAGAGAAAGGCAAAGCAGTTCACATTTTGCATCAAACATAGTGAAAAGGTTCTCAGATGCAGATGGTCAATAATAAGACAAGCAGATGCCCAGGCCTCTGCAAAACACTGGGGGCACATCTGCAGAATTAATTTAAGGTACTCTTACACCACTTTAACTGTCATGGCTTCCCCAAAAGAATCATGGAAACTGTAGTTTGTTAAGGGTGCTGGTAATTTTAGCTGTGTAAGCTGTACAAATCGTAACAATTCTCAGCACTCTTAACAGACTACAGCTCCCAGGATTTTTTTGGGGGGTGGAGAACACCCTGGCTGTTAAAGTGGCATAGCACTGCTTAAATTTATGATGTGAGTGTAACCTGGGAGAATTTAGTCTTGGAGACTATATACTGTATATAAATGCTGAAAATATGTCTCTAGTCATTCACAGGTCATCAACACACCAACAGTCCTTGTTTGTATTTTACAGGTGGGTAGCTACAGTCAAGTGTGTCCATGGGCAGACAGATTTATGAACCACTGACTTTAAGGGTGGCTTCATCTGTATCAAAGCCTTTGCACCTGTCACGACTTCTTGTTGTTGCTATGAATTCATCTTTAGTTAGGCCAGAGATTGGTCAGAAACTTAATGACATCCAGATAGCAGGAGGAGAAGTAATCATGGAGCATCATGCTAATTGTAACTGCAGCAGTACAGGTGGGTAAGGGAGGAGAAGGGCACTAACTAAAACAGGTGCAGGGAACCTTTGTTCCTCCAGATGCTTATGGAGAACTGCCATCAGCTCCAGCAAGCATAGCCAATGGCCAGGGATGTTGGGAGGCATAGCTCAGCAACAGCTGGAGGACCACATGTTCACCACACCTGCACTAATGTGAAGGCTGGGTTAATTGATGCCGTTATCATTTAAAGCTAAGTAGAAGCCCCCAATCTGGCCAGTGTCTGGATGTCTGGGGCAACACAGGAGCCCTATATAAACTGAGCTTCTCAAAACATAACCGGCATTTAGAGTGTCTCAGTGGGGAGGGCCATCCTTTGAGGTACCTAAGAGTGATTTGCACTTTCAACTGCTAGCCCTGTCCTCTATCTCTACTCCCCTTCCTCTGTTAATGCCCTTAAAACAGAGGCATCTTTGGCAGCAGTGAAATGACCAGTTTGCATCATCATTGCTTTACCAGCTGGCAAGAAATAAAGGAAGGAAGGAAGAAAAAGAACGCCCAGAGGCAAGGAAAGCAAGTTGTTTGTCCAGTGGAAACAGACAATGAGGAACAGCAACAGACAAGAAAAGTGGTGCACAGAGCAGGGCAGGGAGTAAAGGCATTTTTTCTTCTTTAAATGATCTCTTCAAATTGTGGGTCATACCAGGTCCTGTAACACTATCCACCACATCAAAACATGCCAAGTTTTTGTTCTGTAAAATCCCATCCCTCTGAATGTTTGAAAACGAATAAGGGGAGGGGTGGTACATACCACACCACTGAGGAGAAATAGTGAAGAAAAGCTACAAAACCCCCCATTTGATGAGAAGCACCCAAACAAACATCTAAATGGATCTCAGCAAACAAGGATAATTAGGTAATTATGCTCTTTTCCCCTTTGGTTGGCAAAGGAGGAAATGCCGCTGCATCTGCATCTAGGATGCAGACAGATCAACATTTGTTATCTCTCTTTGTGGGCTAGCTGAAGATTTTGAACAGATACCTACAAGGAAATTTAATAAGAGGAATGAGAATAGAGGGTGGCCTGCAGATTGGTCAAGGTGGCTAGCTGTTGATGAGAGATCATCTGCATCGCACAACTAAAGCTTTTTAAAATAGGCCCCACCTTCACCAAGATCAACCAATTTTCTTGCAGGGTTTTAAGTATTAAAGCTAACCCCTTTCCCTAGGAAAATTCCAGAGTGGGGTGGGTGAAGTAACCCAAGGCTTGGGTTTCTAAATATCCCCTGCAAATGGTATGTAATCCAAGGCCACATTTGTTGACCATAAAGGTGTACAGCAGCTTTTTTTTTTTTTTTGGGCGATGACAGTGCAGAGAGAGAGAGAGAGAGAGAGAGAGAGAGAGAGAGAGAGAGAGAGAATATGCGATCTGAGTGCTAATGAGCTGACACTGCAGTAGCTGGAGCAATGTAGTGTAGTGCACTACAAGAGCAGAACAGAAAAGACACCAGCAGTGCTTTATTTTGAGGGAATAGGAGCAACAGAACGTTAAACATAATTGAAAACCTAACAGTAAAAGACACCGTTGGAGGTTTTGAATTAAACTCAGAGAGAGGGAATACACACACACACACAAACACAGGTAGACATGCTAGGGATGGAAATATGCATTTAAGCTGCTCTGTCTCAATATACTCCAACAAAGACGTCTCACTTCAAATGTGAGCTGAACCCTGCAATGTCTCTGTATGCACCTGCTTACATTGACTTATGCACTTGTCAGACTTTCAAAGCAAGTTAGAAGCTCCATTTGGCATTTCCCACTCCCCAAGGAAGAGAGAGAACCCAAAGCTGTAGAATAATCACACTATTGCCAACGGAACATTTGCCCATCTGATTGCTGTTGCCTGTACTGACTGGCTGTGGCTCTCCAAGGTTTCAGATAAGGAGCCTTTCCCAGCCCTACCTGGAGATCCTGGGGGTTGGACCCATGACCTCATGCAGGCAAAGGAGATGCTCCACCACTGACCTACAGCTCAGTACAGCATCTCTCCTCTGTACCCCCTGATAGGTGTTAACACCAAGATAAGAAACATGGTATGCCAAGACAAAATACTACAGGTTTATGTATCAAGTTACCGGTAACTGGAAAAGGGGGGAGTGCTTACACACACCATCTCATGAGATCAGAGTAGTTCTGCCTCTGAAAACAGATGATACATTTTAGCGAGTAGCCCATTTTCCCTTCCCTGTTTTCCCAGGTAAGTCTATGTTACCTCAGATGTGCACCAGGTTGCAGTAAACTGGCTACGGCATGAGAAACGAGTTTTCTTCCTCCTTGATCAAATTAGAAAATGTTTTCAAGAGATCATCATTTCAAATCCTAGGACAATCCTGGTATAAATGATTCCTTATCATTCTGCCTCCACACTCGCGAATCTAGATTAGATCTCCATTTATAGTTATATGACACTGCAAGCTGACCAGCCCTTCAGACATTCCCTGTTAAGTGCCAGAGCTCTGGGAGCCCTGAAAGTGCCCTTGGTTACACCAGAGGGCAGAGTGAAGGTTGTACGGAAGGAAATTTCAGTCAAACAAGAAACTTTTTAACACTAATAACTGCTCAATAGCAGATCAGACTGCCTTGGGGTGTGGGGTGTGGGGGGTATCATTTGCTGGAGGTATTTAAGCAGGAGGCTAGACATCTGCCAGGGTTGCTGTGGATGAAACATATGACCATTGCATCCCTGACTGATCCTTCACTGAGCAGAGCACTGCACCTGGATTCCTCAGAGAGGAAGGGCCATAGCTCAGTGATTGAGCATCCACCTTGCATGCAGAATATCCCCGGTTCAATTCCTGGCATCTCCAGATACAGCTAGGAATGACTCCTGGTTTGAAACCCTGGAGAGCCACTGCCAGTTGGCGTAAGCAATACTGAGCCAGATGGACCAATGGTATAAAGTGGTTTCCTATGCTGGGTGGCTGCTAATAATAATAATAATAATAATAATAACAACAACAACAACAACAACAACAACAACAATAATAATAAAAAATAATAATTCTATATCTATTTACTTAATTTATATATTGCTCACCCCATAGGAAAAAATTCATGTCATTTAAATATCCATTTAAAAATACTGATGGAAGCAAACATTGAAAACAAGGTGGCATTATTTTTAAAAAGCAAAATAACAAATAAAAACAGCAGTAATTATCCAGCTATCTTTGGAATGCAAAATATTTGTATAGGCATTTTAACAACCCAGTGGGAATCAAATTACACACACGCACACGCATGCACACACACACACACACACACACACACACCAACAGTCTGGGATGATTTTACCCTAGACTATTAGGGTGAAAACATCTTCAAATGTCTTTAGGAAGAACAATATACCACTTGATACCTTTACAAGTGCCCCAGCTGAAAGAGAAAGGGATGGTTAAAACAAAATAGGAACTAAGGACCTGAACATTTAGCACCATCCCGAATTAAAACATATTATAGAATTCAGTGATGAAAGAATAATAGTAATCCGGACACCTTGTCCCTTGCAGTATTCATTATGATGGGGCTCTATTTATAGTATAAACTTATAATGGTTTTATACCTATCACTCTAATTGCACCCAAGGAAGGTAATTTGGCAGAGTACTGAGTTGGTCCCCCAACCACTCTTCGCAGAATTATATTTCCCAGTCTCCTAAGGAAGAGAATGTAACTACCAACCTTCCCTAACCTGGTGGTCTCCAGATCTTTGAGAGTACAACCCCCATGGGCATGGGCTGCATGAAGCTGGTGCTGAAGGGAACATGGCTATACTAGCTAAAGCTGATGGGATTTGTCCAAAACACAAGAAGGGTGCAAGGTTTGGAAAGGATGGACTAAACAGTCTGTTTAATCTGCAGTGCAGATAAATCCCAAATCATGGTAGAGTCACTGCAACGTTTTCATTTTCAGTTGCAAATATCAAAGGCAAATATCACATGGTAGCCCTTAAGGGAAGGTGATTGTCCAAGAGAAGCCACACAATTGTAGGAAAATGTATCCAAAACATAAAAAAGCATTAGCTCATTAATAAGGATAAGGGATTGGCAGTGGCTAATTTGTATACACTTTGGGGAACTAGGACATATTTATATGCATGAGCATTATGACTTTACAGAGACAAATTACTTTCAGATCTGAGAATAGTAGTGGCCTTTCTGGATATTTATTTGTAGCTGCAAAGACTTCAGTGTTCAGTGGGCAGGACTGCAAATAATGTATTTCCACCCACTGTAATACATTGTCAACTGAGCTTTTTTATTTCAGACAAGGTCACTTTTCCCTTCCCTTTCTTCTGTGTACTTAGCCACAGATGCTCCAGTAGAATAGGATGCGGACGGGAAAAAAGAAAATGTTTACCTTCACATATCATATCAGATACAAATTTACTGGGCCACTTGCATTGAATAGTCTGTTGCAAATCTACTGCCAAATAAAGAAATGTAACTTCTTTTCAAATGGCATGTATGGAATTCTATTGACAGAAGACATGGCAATGGCTTAGACAGTTTCCTTATACCATGTCAAACCACTGATCCATCTAGCTCAGCATGGCCTACCCTGCCTAATAGTGATTTTCCAAGGTTTGTGATGGGGATCTATCTGAAGGTGCCATGAATTATACTTGGGATCTTCTGCATGCAAAGTGCATGCTCTTCCACCAAGCCATAGTCATTCCTCCTGAATTCAAGAGACACGTTAAAGTATCCAACAGCAACTTTAAGCTGTGGAGACACCCATGATCTGAGGGAGTTTGCCACTGAATATCAGGTGGTTGAAACAAACTTTAAGCTTCCCAGAAGGATGCCGCTGGCCACTCTTTAAAGCAGGACATTGGACTAGGATTAGTGATGGGGAATTTGTGGCACTACATGTTTTTGCTAGACCACAACTCTCATCAGCCCTGACCATTGGCTATGCTGGCTGGGGCTATGGGAATTGGAATTCAGCTGCATTTTGAAGTCTGTAGCTCCTCATCTCTGGACTGGATGGAACTCATGGTCCAATATAGGGTGCAACTTGAGGAAAAATAAGCATGCTTTAGTTTCCTTTCCAAATGCTTAATTGCTAAAGGAGACTAGATTGCCATAAGCAAGCATCAAATGTACCTTATAATCACACTCACCACATGTATGGGCAAATAAGGGCAGTAACAAGCAACCAACAGTGCAACTCAATGTTTACTCAAAGTTAAGTGTAACTAGTGGGGCTTAGTCCTAGTGAAAAGAATTGCAGCTCCAGTGATGTTAAAATATGCAGTTGTGTAGGAGAAATACACCTTGACATTACCATGTTATTTTCTAATTGGATTAGGGATGCATTCAGGAAGATCAAGTACTGCTGCAACAAGTAATATAATGCATGATATATGCTCCTGAGCATTTAATAAACTGTTCAATTCCAGTCTGATTGGTAGTATTCAGAAGAGTGAAGATAAAGCACTGCTTCTCTCCAGGCACAATTAATGCATGGAGTTCCATGGCAAATATCTAGAAAAGCTTTAAAGGGGGTTAGACAAATGAGGATTATACACTGAGATAGATATATAAAACCTCCAGGTTCAGAGGCAGTATGCCACTGAATAGCAGTGAGGGTGGGCTATTGCTTTTATGCTCAGGAGCACATGACTGGTACCTTCCTTTCTCAGGTGTCTAAAGTGGGATCTGCAATAAGATATTGCTAAGTTGAGAGCTCTTGCACTTGTGGTCTGCTCCATTCCAGCCAGCCATGCCATCTCTCAAGATTGTCCATTCCATTTGCCATCTCTCCCCAGTTTCCTATTCCTCTGCCAACTGATGCTTAGCATCCTGTGGCCATGGAGCATTCTCAGCCCTTACTGAGCTGACGAGAAAGGGCATCACACTCTCTTAAAGCCTCCCCTCCTAAACATGGCAGCACCATGCTCCTTGGATGGTGCCTTCCAGCAGCTCTTACAGCCGATCTGGTGCCAAACGCATTGCCCTGCTTTCCTTTGGACCACATCAGCAAGGTCGGGGGGGGGTCATGTTGTCTGGGCAGCGCAATACCTCCATACACACTGCCCAGGCTTGCTCCCCAGGAAGGTCACTTCAGTACTTCTACTGCAGTAGTTTGACTTCACTCCCAGAGCTACACTCTATTGTCTCTTGAGAAAGATGCCAACATGGCAGTACCTCTTTCTATTTTTTCCAGTAACCTCATTTTGCCTACATAACCATTGTAACCAGATATCACTATTAGCTTATATAATGCTGCTGCTCTGGATGACTTTGGGGTTTGGCCGAAAGGGCTCTTATATTCTTAAAATGAGGGTAATTATAAGGCAGAATGATTACTTTGGATGCCACAGAAGAACAGCAAGGGGCCAATTATTTTATCATTAGGTGTATGTGTGTTTGTTTAACCGAAAGAAGAAGGAATGGTGTTTATTTTCCATCTCAGATCGACAAGTGTTTTAAACCAGCCTTGCAAGCGACTCTGGAGTTTTATTGAAGGTTTATTCTGCAACATGTTTTCAGTGCTTGCCCACCCATAAGGCAAGCTGAGGTGACTGCTTCAGGTGGTAGGATTCACAGGGGCAGCAGATCCAGCCTCCAAGGAATACATCACTCGCTGCTGTGGTAGCAGCAATGGCTGTGGTGTGCTCTTTGGAAGCTGGATCTTCTGCCACCTTAGCTGCCCCCACCCCAAGTTACCTGTACAGCAGACTCGGCTAATAGGAAGTGCTGCTGGTTTCTCCCCCCCCCCCCATGTTCCTCTTATAGATCCTTATTTTCCCCTTGTTCCTGATGATGATCTTCACTCATCCCTTCTTCCCTGAGAGGGGCGGGCACCATTTTGTGGTTTGCTTCAGGTGCCAAAATACATTGGGCTGGCATGTTTTTGCCACAATAGAAATGCACCAGTGGTGGATTTATTCTGCTCTATTAGTTTTTCTGTGATGCTTCCCAAATGCTGCCACATTATTGCTGACCTGAGGACTTATAGAGCAACAAGTGTAGACAGAAACAAACATTAGGGGTATAGAATGTTACAGGTTTCAGCAGGAAGTTACAGAACATGTGCTGGTTGTAAATGAAGCAGTGAGACTGCTCCAAAACATTTGTAGGTACAAACAGTATTGGATGTAGCATCACTCAGGGCTGTTCCAATAGCATCATGAACACACAAAAAAATAATGTGTGCCATTAAAAGGACACCTTGTGGCACCCTTCATTGGATCCAAGCAGCAATTTTGTGTGTGTGTGTGTTTAAAAAAGAAAGTAGTTAATAGCCAATTATCATAAAAGTACAGTGCCTTTAGTTTAAATCCATATAATTGATATTTTAAAGGAAACTATGTTTGAGATAGGGCCTCTTGAAGGAATTACATTCATTAAGGATTACTACTCAGATATGTGTTAAGAGAACATGTGTTCGGGAAGGACAGGATTATTAAAATAAAACTCCAAAGAGGGTTTTATTGGGGGCGGGCGGGGGTACTTGCCAACTGACCAGAGAAACAAGTGTGTCCTGCTCTTGTGCCTTTAACATTGCAGAAACCAGCAGATGTAGCTTTCCATAGCATTTAAAAAAATCCTGCTAAGGTCTACACATATGCTGCTGTTATTGTCACAGTTTCAATGGCTGGTTTTAAAAACTGGGAACCTTCATTACTAACAAGACTATTGGAATTTTCATTTAAACTTCCAAAGAGCTTGAACTGTAAATCCTACACAAAACAAAACATAAACCAGTAGGATGGAATTGCACAACTAGGAGCCTCCCTACAAGGGTCTGTGCAGCAGAAAAAGGCTTCCTTAAAAAACAAAACAAAAACTAAGCTCACTCATTCTCAAAGCTTCTTGCCCAATAATTTTCATGTCCCTGGGACGTATTGCAATAGGATCATGTTATTCTCCCATACACCACCATCACCAGTTCAATTGGAAGGTCCAGGGGAAACATTTTACACAAATGTTACCATGATAACTAATTGAATTATTTGCTTAAGAGTAAGGATTTCTTTTTCTCCCCCCCCCCTTTTTAAAAGAAAATGCCTTAAGGTAGGGAACAGCAACTGGTAGATGCAAGACCAAATCCAGCCTCCTTGCTGCCCACCAAAGCTTTGATAAAAAGAGGTGAAGCACCATAATATAGAGTGGTTCTTGGCAGCAGGGCATGAGAGCTGTCATGGTGTAGTGATGGCTTCCAGATGTTCTTGAACTCCAACTCCTATCATCCCTAACCATTGGCCATGCTGGCTTGGGCTGTTGGGAGTTGACAGTGTAAAAACACCTGGAAGGTACCACGTTGGCTCACCCCCGGCTTGTAAGGTCCCTAGACTAGAACTGGGGAGACCCAGGTTTGTGTCACCCTGAACCTCTGGGCAGAAGGGGCAGGATATGAATCCCTTACATTTTAAAACCAACACCGCACAATTGGAATTGTGCAGTCCACCAAGGGTCTGGTGTTCAAATAATCCCAGTCTGAAATCAGACACCAGCTAAACTTTCAGTGCGGAAGGTCACTGGAATTAAGCAGCCCTCCTTTTGTCTGCTTCCTAAACAGTTTCCTTGGATTTAAGACAAGAGGCTGGCATACAGCCAGAGATGCTCTTGTTGCTGTAAATGTCATCCTTCTCCCAAACAGAAACAGATGCCCAAATATTAAGATGGGCCTTCTAACAGGCTGCAATGTAACAGAATGCAGAACTCAATTGCTTTCCTTAACCACACTACATTCATTCCATGTCTGATTGCCTCAATCTCTCCCTCACTAGTCACTCTTTTTCTCTTGTGAAACATCAAGAGCTATGAAAAACACACATGCATTTGCAGTGCTAATTTCTCCAGACTGTCAAGCTTTCTCCACCAATTCTCCTCCTACTCTTCGGTTCCTTGGGCATCCATCAGTTTGCACAGTCACACTGGTTTTTTATCAAGGCATTCTCAGCAAGAAGAAATGCTATTTTTAAGGCAGAAGGAGGCCAGTAAGCCTATTTCCCTCTGCCACCCTCAAGGTCACTTCAAAAAGCTTCCTCCACATTTTGTTCCTGAGAGACATTATTTGTGAAATAATCCCCACCTACTTGCTCACACTCCTATCCATGCTGTTGCTAAATGCTGCTTATAATCTCCGCATCAAAGCAACAGAGGCACATGAAAATGTGTCTTACTTGGAATTGCTTCCCTCAGATTTATTGGTGTGTGTGTGTGTGTGTGTGTGTGTGTGAAGGGTGGGGGGAGCCAAAACCATATTCATGATCCCAATAGTAGCAGGCATTAAAAATGCTGCAAGAGCAATTAATGATGTCTTGCTGCAATCTAGTTTTACCAAACATGAAATGCAGTTCTAGGTAGCTTTTCAGGGCAAGAGGGAGATAATGTGTTTGAAGGGTGGAGGTGGGGAATCGGTCTATAAACAGGCAACAGCTATAATATGAAAAATCCAGCTAGCTACTTACATGCATTTGTTACAGAAAAACTGTTGGAGGAATCCAGGTGGTCAACATGGTAGTTCAAGTGAAAAGGTTTTTCTGTAAAATTCTGGTTTGTGTTGTATAACTGTACAGCAAATCGGAATGCGCTGTGCTCCTGGACTGTGTTTCTCATGAAAAGTCCCCCTGTAAGGCAAAAGAAACAGCATTTGTTTATTTGTGTGGGTAAAAAAAACCCCTGTATATTTTCAACTGTGTTGGGAATATGCTATGCAATTGATGCTTATCACCAAGCATCACACAGCAAAAATACTATATTCCATGTCTAAAGCAATGTATTCAAACATATAATGCAGTTTACAGCTAGGGTTTATGTTGTGCATGTTCACCTAGAAGTAAGCCCCACTGACTTCCAAGAAAACAGGGATAGGATTAGGCTTCTGTAGCCCAATACCATCTATGCTTACTCCAGAGCAAATCCCACTGAGTGTAGTGGGGCTTATTCCTAACCCACAGGTATGCATACAATTGCTGCCTGCAGTCTCTATGTTTCATATATGTTGGTGGCTCACAACAGAACCTTTTAGGGCTTCGCATTCAGAGCAAACAAATACTTTAAACAAGCAAGCTGAAACAAATCCTACCAATAACAATATGGCTCCCCCCCCCCAAATACCCTAAACATGTGCAGCCCATTCCTATGTATGCTTTCTTAAATGCACATATCACTACATTCAATGGGGCTTGTTCCTTGGTAATGATGCAGAAACCCGGCTGCAGCCTTACCTGGAAGGAGTTCCAACTGGTTCTTACTTCCAAGCAGGCATGCAGAGGAAGTAAGAACCATTTAACCCCGCCACCCTGTGCATGCCTACTTAGAAGTAAATCAGCCTGAGTTCAATGGAGCTTATTACCAGATAAGAGGGCATAGGATTGCAGTGTGATTACGGGCTTAAACTATGGTGTAGAATGATATACCCAAGAACACACACACAGAGAGAATTTAGTGGGACTTACTTCTGAGTAAACACAGATAAAGATCATATATGCATAGCATAAGACTCCATGGACCCTGGGGGCTAGTAGGCTTCTGCAAGGGTATTAGGGTCAATCTGCTTGATATGTATTGGCTCCAGATATCAACTGGAGGGTTCAAAAGGGTTCTGTTTTGGTCCCGGAGCAACACATAGCAGACACACGTTATGCACGGACAAAGTTTTGAACAGCAATGCGCACAGAGGTCTTCCCAAGAAAGACTGGCACGGACCTCGCCTTAGAAGCAGTGAAGGAGAAAGCCATGGGGTGGACCCTTCAAACCGAATTTATTCTTGTTATTTTTATTGTGCGGGGGGGGGGCAGGAAGTCAATCCCCCTTCCCCCAGAGATGAAGAAACAAAAAGACCATCTGCTACAGCCGCGAGATGGTCCAAGGGTTAATCCCCAGCACCATCTCCTGGTAGGGCTGGAATAAGGACCCCCGAGAGCCACTGCCAGCCAGTGTAGACGGCAGTGAGTCAGGTGGACCATTGGCCTGACTTCCAGCGCATCCATGGGATGCATTCCAAGGGAGCTTCCTATGCATCGCTACCACCCTTGCCTGTTCCTTCTGCAGCCATGTAGGGAAGGCTACAGCCGCAAACGGAAGGGGGGGGGACCCTAACCGAGGTAAAACGGCGCCTTACGCTACATGAATACAACGCTATTTTTAAACACGGCTTGGCATTTCTCAATGCCCCAGAACCCCAGTAGGAGGGAACTTTGCACTCCCACTCGCGGAACAGCACCCCCCCCCCTACATTGGATGCAACGCTCGTTTGATGACATATGCAGGCAGACAAGGCATTGATTATTTTAGCCATCTGCTTGCACGCTCCCCTCCGTTTGTCCGCTGCAACCGCCTCCACTCCTAGCTCCCTGCCAGCCCAGCACACACACACGAGACACCCGATGGATGGTTGTGCCATTTCCGATAGCTTGGTCCTGTTAGGCTTGGCACATTTGGGTCCATCAGCTAGACTCACACCCCCCCCCCCCGCGCCCCGTCTGCAAACAAGATAATGTTTAGAGGGTTTTTTTTTTTTTTTTAGAAAAAGCGAGTTACAAAAGCGTACTCCATTAAACGGCAGAGTTACGTGCCTCTGAATACTGTTGAGTGGGGAGGGAGAGAGGGGGGGAGGCTAGAGGAAGTTTTGGATTCAGGTGGATTAAGGGGGGAAATAGAGTGATAAGACACGGCGCCTCTCTAGCCCCCTTTTTGGGAGTGGGGGAGATGAGTGGAACTTTTGCTTTTCCATTGGGTGAGGGCTTACAGACAATTTTTTAACCAGAATAGTACCCCGATCAAATCAAGAGGTGGGGTCTTTAACGTAAATAAATCACGATTTCAAATGAGACTGTTAGTAATGGTACCGCAGTCCAGGCTTCCGTCCCAGCGCTGCCCACCCTCGACCCATTATTAATCTGTCCAAAGGTATGCAGTGCTGCATTTTAATTTTGATTTTAAAGCAAATGGCAGTTTCTTTTAGCGAGTGCCTGCCTTGGGGGATCCTTGCGGGAGTGGCGGTGGGTTGGAGGAATGGAAAGAGGAAAAGCAGTGGGGTACACGAGTTTGAGATGAAAAGGTAGACCCCCCCCTCCCCACATCGCCACTACTATCGACTTCTTTCAATCTTCTTTCAATATAACCTCGAAGTAATAATAATAAGGCGCTTTGGAAAGTGATAGGAGCTTCTTACCTATACTGATGGTGTTTGGAAAACCTCCGAGCGACTCCCCCAGAAGCCCCACCAGCACGAGGAAAATAGTTGGAGGCACCGGCTGACCCATATTAATATGATTTGTTTCTTCTTCTGGTCGTCTAGTTTTCGTTTCGCTCGGTTCTTCTTCGGCCCCTGCAGTTCAGTCCCTACGACGAAACTGACCAGATGGGCATCGGCGCAAATGTGGGGAGCCTCAGAAGTAAGACCCCTTCCTTCCTTCCTTCCTTCCTTCCTTCCTTCCCTCACTCCCTCCCGTTCTTCGCCCTCCTTTTTCTCCCACGTTCCTCCCTTCTTCACTCCAGCCTGAAAAGGCTCATTGGCTTGGAGGAGCTTGCAGCGCAGCCGAGCTGGGACTACGCTTGCCTCTCCCCCTCTTCCCCTACGCAAAGATGGTGGGGCGAGCCAAGCAAACGATCGCCCCCACCTCGCTAGCCTGCCTGCCTGCCTGCCCGCCCGCCCGTCCGCTCGCCTTTCCCCCCTCAAAGAGCGAGCCGCCCCCGATCGGGCCACGCGGGGGCTCACAGCTCAAACTTCATCTGCTGCCGCTTGAGCGCGGGTCGTCCCCTTTTCAGGCTCCCCGCACGAACTGCCGCAAGAGCCCCGCAAAACGCGGCGTCTCGATGTGTGTCAGTTTCACCGGCAAGTGAGAGAGAGAGAGAGAGAGAGAGAGAGAGAGAGAGAGAGAGGCAGGCGGGCTGCTGCTGCTGCTGCTGCAACGCCGGGAGATGCGATCAATGGCAACACACCGAGGCTCACGTGGACCTTCCTTTAAAGCTGGCCCCTTTAAAGCTGCATTGACTCTTTCTCGCATTCCATCTCTGGGAGGAGGAGGGGGAGGAAGGAAGGAAGGAAGAGAGAGAGAGAGAGAGAGAGAGAGAGAAGAAAAAGAAAAGAAATGAAAAAAAGAAAAAGAAAAAAAGAGGGAGGTATAGCCAAGAGACAGGGCGATGGCACAAAGGGGAGATGAGAAAGGTGGGGTGCAGAGTGGGATTGCGGGAGACGGGGAGAGGAAGGCAAGCACACAGAAAGGTGGGGCTATTCATTTAGTCCATCTAGCTCAGCATTGTCTGCACTGAGCGGCAGTGGCTTTCTAAGGTTTCAGGCAGAGGACATTTTCCCTGCCCTCCCTGGAGATGCCAGGGATTGAACCTGTGGACCTTCTGCATGCAAAGCACGTGCTCTGTCACCAAGCTAAGGCCCTTCCTGCTCTCCCCAGGAGCAAGGCACCTGTGCCTCAAGGCTGTTCCCCTGTTCGTACACCTGGACCAAGGAGTACAGCCTACAGAAGACCAAAGTCACCAGGGTAGCCAACAAGGTAGCCAACAAGGTGCTAGTCCAGCTCTCTTCAGTCCTACAGCCAGCGTAGCCAATGGTCAGGGAGATTGGAGATGGAGTCTAGTACCTGCGACCAAGTGGGTTTTAATTCAGGAGGAAGAGTGTTCTTAGGTTTGGGTCTTCCCATGGGTATCTAGTTGGCCACTGTGATAATAGGATGCTGGACTATATGGGCCATTGGCCTGATCTAGACAGGCTCTTCTTAGGTGTTTATCTCTCTGATGGAAGCTGCATAGGATGAGCTGCAATCGCTGTACACATGTTTCCTTGGGAGTAATCCCTACTGAACAACAATGGGACTCCCCCCTTCTTATCTTGCATAGCAAGGGTGGGGAACCTTTGGCTTCTAGGTATTACATCTCTCATTAGTCTCAGCAAGCATAGACAATGGCCAGGGGTGATGGGAGTTGTAGTTCAGCAGCATCTGGAGGGCCAAAGGTCCCCACCCCCATCTGCTGCATAGGATCAGGTCACCACTCTGCAAGTATGCTTACAATGAAATAAGCTCCTCTTAGATACAGTGGAGCTTCTTTCTGGTAGACTTGCATAGGGTTTGGGCTCTCAGGCTGTAGTCTGCCATGGGGTGAGTGAGTGCAGGCAGTGAGATGTTCTTCTAGGCTTGGGCAGGCAATGCTCTGCAGAAGAGACGATTTCAATAGGGATGTCAGTATTTTCTCAGCCCTACAAAACAAAATGATGCCTATGCTGGACAGCTAACCTTTCTTCTGCACAATCTCAGAAAGGCACAAAGGAGTTAAGATAAGGTTACCAGATTTTTTTTCAGTGAATCTGGGGACACTTTTCAACTTCCTAATAAATAGATGGATTTTGTCAGGGTTCTAATTTGTAAATCCGGGGACTGTCCCCGGGAAACGGGGACATCTGGTAACCTTAAGTTACAAAGTTGGATCTATCTCTCTCCCTCCCCCAGCCTTTGCCTAAATGGTGAAGGGACATAAACACTCATAGGAGCAGCTAGAGACATATCCAATGGAGCTTCTGGAAACAGAATAATAAAAAAGGGAGACTTTAGGGCAAGGAATGTAAAGGCTTTGAAGAAAATGAAGCATAAAAGCTCTTTGCAGAGCTGGCTTGACAGTGCTCTCCTACGCATGTTTACTCAGAAGTAAGCTGCACTGCTTCTAATGGGGTTTATTCCCCGGTGAAGTTTGTTTAGCATTACAGCTTAAACCATTGTGCAACCACCAGTGGTGCTGCATCATGTTATCTGAGAGATGCAAGTTATTTTAATTTAGGTTATTTACTACCTTTCTATCTCACCTGTTCTCCAAGGTGGCTTACATACTTCTTCCCTTTATTCCCAAAACAACTCTGTGCGGTAGGTTAGGCTGAAAGATGCTGACTGGCCCAAGACCACCAGATGAGCTTCGTGGCTGAATCAGGGTGTGAAGCTTGGTCTCCCAGGTCTTAGTTGAATACTCTAGTAGCATTTGTTTGCAAGAGGAAACTGCCTAATACTGAGTCAGACCAGTTGCCTAGTATTGCTATCTATGATGCTGACCGCCAGCAGCTCCCCAGAGTTTCTTGCCTGGAGTTGCCAGGGATTGCCACCTTTCTCATTGAAAAGATCTATCAGTAAATCCTTATCTATACTTTCCATCCACTCCAGGTATACATCATGACTAGCAGGCATTGAAAACCTTAAAGGTAAAGGTAAAGGGACCCCTGACCATTAGGTCCAGTCGTGTCCGACTCTGGGGTTGCGGTGCTCATCTCGCATTACTGGCCGAGGGAGCCAGCATACAGCTTCCGGGTCATGTGGCCAGCATGACAAAGCCGCTTCTGGCAAACCAGAGCAGTGCACATTTACCTTCCCGCTAGAGTGATACCTATTTATCTACTTGCACTTTGACGTGCTTTCGAACTCCTAGGTGGGCAGGAGCTGGGACCGAACAATGGGAGCTCACCCCACCGCGGTGATTCAAACTGCCGACCTTCTGATCAGCAAGCCCTAGGCTCTGTGGTTTAACCCACAGTGCCACCTGCATCCCATTGAAAACCTTAGCTTCCTCATGAATTTGTCTAATCCCATTTGAAAGCCATCCGAATTGATGGCCTCTTCCATATCTAAGTTGTGTGCAGTTTGAGAGTGGCACCCACAGAGTTCCTTCCTGGGTACTGTCTACCGGGCTTCATGCCATGTTGTTATTGCCCTGAATAATATCGTGTCATCCCAAGAATGTGTACTTGGGCTAACTCTGGCAATGCAGGATGGGATAACTGAAGATAAGAGTACATGAGATTGGGGGCATCAGAAAATAATAAGAGTTAGGGCTGAAAATGGCAGTCAGAGAGTGGAAGGATCTGGCAGAGCTGTAGCTACCGGGGGGGGGGGGCTAGCTGGGATTTTTTTTGCTCTGGGTGAAGCCTCCAGAGGGATGCCATTGAGGCTCCCAGCCTGTGTGTTTAAGCAAATGCACATGGGGGATGCCAAACTGGATCTGGGAATGAAAAGGGAATGAAAAGACTGACCTAGCACCATGCAGTGGGCTTTGTGGAAGAACAACACTTCAGGCTCGGATCACCCTTGTCTAAGACTATTCGCTGCAGCGTTCTGGACTCCAGTGAGAATGAGCTGTGCAGGTACATTTCCCAATGAAAAGTAGGGTTGCCAGCTTTTTTTTTTTTTAGTGACTTCTGCTTGCATGCATTTTAACAGGAGCTTGATCCACCAACATTTATTTATGTATTTTGGCAATTTGTTTCTCACTTAACCAAAGTTGTCTCTAAACACTGTGCAGAAGACTTAATACAATGAAACTAAAAATGAATTAAAGCCATAAAATCAAGTATTAGCAGGCAATCAGACATCTTATGCATGTTGCAATGCTTCACCTGCTCATCTCTGCAAAATGAACTGTAGCTCAAGGCAGAAAAGCAGGACTTGGCAACCCTATTAGAATACAAGATTCTGGCCTTCCTGAAAGGCCTCACCAGTTTGGTGTAGTGGTTAAGAGCGGCAGACTCGTAATCTGGGGAACCGGGTTCGTGTCTGCACTCCTCCACATGCAGCTGCTGGGTGACCTTGGGCTAGTCACACTTCTCTGAAGTCTCTCAGCCCCACTCACCTCACAGAGTGTTTGTTGTGGGGGAGGAAGGGAAAGGAGAATGTTAGCCGCTTTGAGACTCCTTCGGGTAGTGAAAAGCGGGATATCAAATCCAAACTCTTCTTCTTCTTCTTCTTCTTCATAACTACGGCCAAGCACAGTCCTGCTGGGTTAAAGATGGTGCATTTGTTTCATGTTTATCTGTCTATAGATTTTGCTGCTCTCTTCTTTTCTCAGCTCTGCATGAGATTCCTTTAAAAGGGGGGGGGGACAAACAGACCTCTCAAGTAATATCTTTCATTCCTGAGCAAATGCAAAATAAAAACAAATTCTTATAGAAATGTAGGAAGCTGCCTTTCATACCCTGTCAGGTCATTCACTTATCTTGCACAATATGGCCTACTATGACTGGCAATGGCTCTCTGATGATGATGATTATTATTATTATTTTTTGGAAATGCAAAGACCAAACCTGGGATCTTCTGCATGCAAAGTGTGTTTTCTGCCACTGAGCTACAGTCTCTTTCCTAAACACAGTTGTTCCCATGTTAGTGCCCTGCAAGTACAGGTATGTTCTATTACTAGCAGCAAATATTCCTTCCAGCATTCTCTGCTGCTGGGTCTTCGTCTTCCAAACCAAGTGTGAAAAATGTAGTAGAATAGATTTTTGGCTATGGACACCGTATGTGGTTAAAGCATATATAAAGCACACAATTCCCCCAAAATAATTCAAGGAACTATAGTTTACCCTTCACAGAGCTGCAATTCCCAGCCCGCTTAATGAACTACAGAACCTAGGATTCTTTTTATTGGGGGGGGGGAAGGCAGGATGTGCTTTTAATAGTTTGAGACAGACTAAGACAACAGAGTGACAGATAACATGTGGCTGAGAGGCTAACCAAGGACAGCTTGGGGGGGGGAGTTTTTAACATGCATCATGCTCTTCCAACTCTACATTCTATGATTTACCAACCCATTCTGCTATATATGCAGACCATGCCTAGCTTTTGAGGTGCTTTACTTTTTCCTTTCTCTCTCTGTTGGGAAGTGAAAGAATCGTGTTTACAAGTTCATTCAACAGAAGTGTGGCTATTGGTATTAGAACAATAGGGCCTCAAGCTTTGCTTGCTCAGAATATTGCCAAAGTAAACCATCCAACTTTTAACTCCCAATTTTCTTTCCCAACATCTTTTAATCTATATTGCATGTCAGTATTTTTTCACCAGTTATATGATCCATGTTACCTTCTTCAGCACCTAATAGTCTCTGAGAAGAGGCAGAAACAACATCTATGTGTCAAGCCTTTCTTTCAGCCTGTTTATGTGATCTGCTCTATACTTTTTTCTCAGGTGGGACTCAGGTGATTTTATAGGTGGGACTTGTCACCATGGCAGGTGAGCAACATTTCAACTCTTCAGTGCAGAGCTAGCTTGTAGAATTTGGTTTGCTTCTAACCAGTAGAAAGATGCACATTGCAAATTTAGTACCCCACCCTATACATCAGGGGTCAGCAAACTTTTTCAGCCATGGGCCAGTCCGCTGTCCCTCAGACCTTGTGGGGGGCCAGACTATATTTTGAAAAAAATAATAATAATGAACAAATTCCTATGCCCCACAAATCACCCAGAGATGCATTTTAAATAAAAGCACACATTCTACTCATGTAAAAACATGCTGATTCCCGGACCATCCGTGGGCCAGATTGAGAAGGCAATTTTGGCGCACCCAGCCCCCAGGCCTTAGGTTGGGGACCCCTGCTATACATGCTTGTATGATAGTAAGCCCCACTGAATGCAATGGGATTTTCTTCAGGGCAGGCATAGTAAGAATCATGATATGGCATGGTTTTATATCCATTTAGCTATCACAACTTCTCCAAGTGAATCCTGTAGGGTGGTGAAAGTAATGCAAGGTGTCCCTGGCCCCCAGATTAGGAGAGAAGGGTAGGCAAATGTAGACAGAGGGGGATTTTTTGTTTTGTTTTTTTGTTTTAAGAGAGAGAGAGAGATGCTACTCATTTCTTCATAAAAGTGCCATAAGATAGCTACTGTGGGTAGCAAAAAAAGAGGTGATGGTCTCCTGTACTAGTAAGTACCATTAAAAACAAACTCACTGAATATATATATGACTAATCTAGTTTAATGCATTTCCCCAATATCTGCTTTAATTCCATTTTTTCCAATGCTCCCGTATCTCAGTTATTATTATTTTGCCTGCTGTGTGCTGGTTCTTTGGGGCATCAGATGCCTTACAGTCCATAAACAAACAATATAGAATGTTAATAGGAAGTGGGAAAAAAATATTAAACTGGACCATGGGATCCTTGGGATAACCAATCAACACAATAATTTGAGCTGTGTAAGCCATCGATGGTAAGCCTGTAACTCGCCCGCTGTAGGTGGATTTAAACACCCATCAGCCCCAGCCACCAAGGTCAGGAGTGATATTTGTGGTACAACAACGGCTGGAGGGCCATGAGTTACCCATTCTTAGCATAACCCGTGTTTTCTGACAAATCAGACACTTAAACCCGAGGAAATGTTTTAGGAAACAAAAGGCCCACAGCTTTGGGAGAAATATATATATATATATATATATATATAAATCCAGATTAGGTATGTGTAAACCCATTCACCACCTGATTCAGAAATACTGAGCTTTTCTCAACATGTCCTAAGGGTTTTGTCTGACCAGGAACCCCCATATTCACCTGGGAATTTCATGTTAGGTGGAATTTGGGTACAAGTTGAAGACTTTATTTATTTATTTATTTATTTTGCTGTAGGAGATATGGCAGCTTCTACAGCTAAATGGGGTATGTTTCTGGACTGCCACAGGGAACCTTTCTCAGAGCTTCACCACACAGCAAATGTAATTATGTATCAGGGAAGATGTTCAAAGGGAGGAATTTTAATTTTTTTTTTTTTGCACATGGCCTCCCTCTCTTTCCTTGTTTTGTCTCCCTCCCACACATGGCTACTGTTGCCATTGACTATAATTGAAAGCTACTGCTTGCCTGTAGGAAAAGTGCTCTGGACCATATTTCCATACCATCCAGCATTTCACAGATGGAAATAGGTTATTCATGTGTCCTGATTTAGAGCAGACAGTCCCCCTGTTTGAAGGGCTGCCAGGGTGGTCGTCCTCTGTTTGAAGGTGTCCTTTATTTGAAGTGCTATCTGGCTCAAGTTTGGTGTAAAGATGAATGACCATAAGAATTTGGCATGGCATCTAGGGCACACGGCATCTGTACCCAACTGCATGCTGCTGGTTCCTGCCTGTACTGCTATTGCCTTTGAGAAAGCCAGAACTGTCCAGAGGAAAGCACTATGCTGAGAGCACCTTCAGCCCCAGAGCTGTTCTTTAGTTGGAACCCAGCAGTGAGTTAGAGGAGCTGGACCAGGTTCTTGGCTGTCTTAGCCTGATGCTGGTGATCAGGGCTACACTGAACCTGAGACAGACAGGCAGGATCCCACAGCACCAGGGGTTGTAGAACCAGAGCTGGGATGTTCACTTTTGGCCCTGATGAACTGAGTGCCTCCCACACTACTTTGCCATTTCAACAATGCAGGGAGTGCATCAGGTGAGAGGCCATGAACAAAGGAGAAAGGCATATTTTTGGGCCAGAGGGATGGTCCTTTAAGAGGCTGCATTTTCCAACAAAGGGGGTGTTGGGAGGACATTTGACAGGCGGAGTGGAGCTACAGGCTCCAAAGGTTCCAGTTCACTTCCAACCCCTTTCAGAGCAAGTTGCTCACTGGGAGCTGTCCTTGGTGCTGCAGCAACTGACTTTACTTGCTCCACCATGTCTGGTGGGTTAAAAGGTAAAGGTACTCCTGACCATTAGGTCCAGTCTCGGATGACTCTGGGGTTGCAGTTACTCACTGGGATTAGAACAGAATAGGACCAGTCCAGTGCCATACTCTGTGTATATAGGAAAATGGAGAAAATAGGGAGCTTCACAACTGCCTTAACAAGTACCTTCAACTGTAGAAATTATGGGGAGGTGAAGAAATATTGAATGCATTCTCCCTCGAAAGGCAAAGTGGCTTCAAGTCTGCTAAAACATTCTTTTGTGATCCTTAAGAATGAAATGGAGTAACACACATGAGGCTTTGTTTGTGAGACAATGAGAAGTAGGGGCAAAGGCTCACAGAAAGCTGGGAGTAGGGGACTCAAAATCCTGTTATATCTATAGACACATACAGTTTTCCCATTTCTATTTTTTTAATTGTATGAGAGGTTTCTGAGTAAGACAATGACCATCTCTTTCCTTTTGATTCTCCTAAAACTATCTATTGCTGGCAAGGAAGGTTGATTCTATTGTATTTTACAGCTTATTTTTTTCCTTTTTATTTTCTTTTTTAAAAGTACTAACCAAAGAGCCTTTCATCTAATCAGAAATATGTCGCTTCTCTATGGTTATTTCCCCATAAAGCAGAGGAGAGACAATTAACTGAACTTTATGCTAATGCCTGTGGTTTGATTAGCTACAACCTGATTAATTCCAAAGCAGTCCAGGTTATTTTTGCAGATTGTGTGATAGTAGCACTGATAATAACAGAGATGAAAGGGAATTAAAGAGGGAGCAAATTGTGCAAAGAAGAAGAGAGTGTTAATCTGGCTATGGGTGCAATTGTAGCACTCGGTACTAGGATGCTATGTGTCCTGCCTTACAGAAGACAGTCCTCTATTTGAATAAATCCTCTGTTAGAAGGGCTGCGTGGTTCAAGTGCAGCTGAAAGATAAGATAATAAAGGGAGAGCAGGGATTTCAAATTTGCCCCTCAAGAGTTAGCACATGGACAGCAGACTGAGCAGATGCACATGTCACCTGGTCACAGTCAGACACACTATGGTGAGTTGCATTGTGTTTCTATTAAATTCTAGGGATAACTTCTCAATTTGCATGCATGCATATATATTAGCATATGCAAATTTTGTGCTAACCTGTACCCTCTGTTTTGTGCTCTTCCTTTTTTGTGGGAGATGGACAAGTAGACACATTGTTTCATTCACTGAATGTTGTGATACTGTTCCCAGATGGAAAAAAGTAGTTAGACATGTAAAAAGATTGATGTGTCTTTTAGCTCAATGTACACACATTTAGAAATGCATACAGTGTGAAAAAATATGTATTTAAATATACAGTTTGTGATAAAATACATATTTGAATAAAACTCTCATACTTCTTTTAGAAATGCAGACTAATGCAGAAACGGATTAGAGGAAACCTATGTATGAATATATGCCAAACTGACACAGACAGGAAATAATAATAATAATAATAATAATAATAATAATAATAATAATTTAATGAATGGATCACTTCTTGTGAAGCCTCTTGAAGTGATTTCATACTACAAGAAAAATATAAAAGCAGTTAATGATTGCAGGCATAAAACAATTACATATACGAAGACAGTTAAAACAATTACACATATAAACACAATTTTCAAATACAGTATACATATCAACAGATAGAACAAGAACATCTCCAATTGTTGAAAGAGGAAAGTCTTCAGTGGGAGCCACAAAGAAAGTAGAGTCCGTACCTGTCTGGTGTGTAATATGAGGGACTGATCCACCCATTCCTAAATCTTTGTAGCTTACTAAATGAGTCCAAAGCACATAAATTTGGATGTTCCTCATTTTAGCCCTGGCAGCTTCTAACACAACATACACACAGGTTCCTCTGTCACTCTTGAACTCCTGTCTGTATGTCCTAATCTGACTGTATCATGATGTGATCCTTTTCCTCATACAGACCCTGATTGGCCAGGAGATGGAGAAATTAAGCAGTAGTTGGGGGAGACTGTAGCCAAATAGAATCATAGAAGGGAAATATTCAGCATACCCTTGGAGCACCCCAAACTTTCTCCTTGCCTAGGACCTACTACTTCAACTTTCCCCCCCTCCTTACTGGCCACTGCCAAACTGTTTCCTTTAAATCTCCCCAAGTGATGTGGGCTAGTAGCCACCAGCCATCAAGGCCTTAAGAAAGCATCAACACACAAACCCAAGAAAATCATTTTTTGCTCAGTTTGGGATTTCCTGACTCTTTTCTAGTACGCTATGGAAAATTGTGCAATATAATCCTATACTGTATGTGTTTCCCTGAAAAGAATTTCCCACTGTGTTCAATGGAACCTATTCCTTAGTAAGTACCTGTATGCCTAGAATTGCAGCCTGGGATCTGTTTGATCTCAGACATCTCAAACATGTATATCTGGCTGCAGGCTTAATGGCTGTGTGACATTGTATCTGGGAAACTAAAGCATAACTAAAAATACCCACAACTCTTTATTCCTTATGTACCACATAGTTCATCATTTATAGAGTAGGTTGGATGCAGGTGGGTGGGTTGGAAGTTTTGGGATTTGGGGTTTGGGGTAGTCCAAGCATAAAAAGTGCACCAGCGAAATTAACTAGAAATGTTTGAGTTTAATTGTTTTAAAGTGCCAACAATAGGATAAGTGGTGAAAAGCCAATTAGGATTTTAATTAGAGCTGCTATAGTCAAATATATTATCTAATTAACTGTGGTATTAATTTTAACCTGTCTCTCATGTAATTGGCATTTTATGGAGACTAATTTGAAAACTTGTTATATTTATTTTTCTAAAAGGAGATGGTGTTCCTTTCTATCACTTTTAACATGCAAGTCAATAGGAAAACACAATCTTTTGAATGAATACGTCAGTTGCTTTGTGGAAACAAAGATGTGGACTGAATTCAGAGGTGTTCTTCCCTTCAACACAAGGGCTGTTTTAATCCCTGCATCTGAGTGTTATATGAGGAAAGTGAAACTAAATCCCAAAAGGTAGTTCTGCACCTCTTGCACAAGGGCAGGTAAGAACAGATTATCTCAAGGAACATTTTACAATTTACCATTTTAGGTCCAGGACCTGACTTTTGGAATGTGCTTCAGATGAACATAGGAGGATAAGAAGGTGTTTAATACTGAGTCAGACCAATGGTCCATCTTAGCCCACTATTGCAGGCATCTCCAAACTCGGCCCTCCAACAGTTTTGGGACTACAATTCCCATCATCCCTGACTACTGGTCCTGTTAGCTAGGGATGATGGGAGCTGTAGTCTCAAAACAGCTGGAAGGCCGAGTTTGGGGATGCCTGCACTATTGTCTATAGTAATTGGCAGTAGCTCTACAAGGTTTCAGAGAGGGAGCTTTCCTAGACCTACCTGGAGATGTCAAGGATTGAACCTGACTTACTACATGTCAAAACAAAATTAAAAATTAAAAATTAGCTGTTTCCTCCCCGCCACCGTACACCTCCACCTAGCTCTGGCCAAAGTAGGGAATTGTGAAGGGGGGAGGGGGGAATCGGCTACATCAGAACTATTCTTACAGATGCTCAGCTGTTACAGCTTGATACTGACAAAGGCTACTGTACCAGGCTTGCTTCCTAACTTTGAAATCAGAGACCAACTCTTTCTTGATACTAAACACCATCTCACCTGCACCAGAACTGCATTGGACAGTCAGCCATTGATGCTGTATTGGCCATTTAGGTGCAATGGGGTAAATTAAGGATAATGCCCAGCTTAACTTTGAAATTCTTTCCTTTTGTGTTGTTCAGGCAATTCTTCCCTGCATTACTTTGATGTACTGTAGTTATTTGCTGTTTAATCTTGTATAATAATTAACTCCAATTGATCCACTGCAGTGCTTTAGGAAAGTGCCTGGACCTATTAAATTGAACAAAGAATACACCAACACTATCTTTGTTCCAAGCATAATCATGCGACTGAGGGAGAGAGCAGATTAATCTAATGGCATCGCTAGATGGGACTCTTTGGTGCTGTAAATTTAGGAGTGCTGTTGTAAGGTTTTAAAATATTAAAAAAGCAGTATTGTAGAATCTCCCGATTAGCAAGTGCACATTTCCATTGTTCTTTGGAGCAGGTGGGGGTGGGGAGCCCACTGTTTCTTTGGCAGACGGGAGGAATAAAGGCAAGAACAGTTTGGAATTAAACTCTACAGTCCTTAATCAGGCCTAACTCCTCTATTCCTGGAATGCAGTTTCAGGTAAAAGTAAGGAGAAATAATGCTTGTTCTGATACTGCTCTTGTAGTTGCCAAATGTTGAAAATCCAAAGAGATGCAGAATTAGAAAGTTCTCTGTATTGCCAGATGCAGTGGGAGGGAGACTGCAGGTTTACTGCAGTGTCTGGCGAGCTTCAAAACCAGACCAAGTGCGTCCACTAAGCCATTTGCATGCGCTCTTCTCTGGAATTTGAGCACTCCAAGGAAATTGTTTCTAAGCCCTCTGATGCTGAAGCAGCCTTTAGCAGAGGTGAGGAAACTGTGGCCCTACAGATGACTTCAGCCAGTATGGTCAATGGGCAAGAATGATGAGAGTTGTATTCTAGAGGGCCACAGGTTCCTCATCAATCTCTCTTTAAAAAATGGTAAGCTAAGTCCCTAAAAGAAAGGAAATGCAGATGACTCCAGTGTAAAGGATGGCATATATGGCCCCAATTTAGTTCAAGGTGTGACCCATTGTGGCTCACAACCCACCTGCTGAGAACTAGTGATTTAAAGAGCAGTGGCTGGACTAGCAAAGATCCACCAATATTCCATTGCCAAAAATGTGCAGTGGGATGCTTTTAGGCCTATGAGTGTCCCTACAGATGTTGTTGGATACAACTTCCATCAGCCCTAGTCACCATGGTCTTTTATCAGTGATAATGGGAGTTGGAGTCCTGTTATCATTACAGAGTGGCACTGGCTCCTCATTGCTGCTGATGGAAACACATCTTAATGGTCCAGGTGAATGAACAATATCTACATAAATTCAGAGTGATAAGGCTAGTTCATCTAATATTTATATCTCATATATTTCATCATGGAACTTGAGGCAGCATATGCAAGGGTTCCCAGATGGTCTCCCATCCAGGCACTGGCTAGATTGAGACCTGTTTCATGTCAGCGTGGTGGTGGCCTCCTGTGCTTTCAGGCCCTCTATTCTATTATCTTCATAGTTTTGAAGAAGGATGACAGCACTAAATTTATCATAGACCTTAAGTTCAAAAAGGGATACAGGAGTCTCAGACAATGTTGCATAGTCTCTATCATAGCAGCTATATCCCCTTGAGGATTTCCTGGTGTCAATAGAACTTGAAAGACGCTAACTTCCTATCCCAACCATGTCATCCTACAGCATAACAGGAAACATTTGCAGTATTTAGGCTATATCCTCATTGTCTAGAAACTTTAACATGTGGTTCTGGTAGCTCTGCTATAAGGTATTCAGCTTTACCCCTGCTTAGAAGCTATACTGCTCAGAGCAGCATCTTGGAGAGAGGACTCTGTCCTGGCAACGCACAAGATAAAATAAATATTAGGATCCCATGGCTTCCTTCTGGAAGAAGGAAGAAGAGCCATCTGGATCCCAATGCAACAACTATGATGCCTAAGGTAGTGCTGGATTGAAAGATCCTGTAGACAGGATATCCCAGAGGGGTGAGAGAAGAGAGAAGATTGTTGGAACAGCACTAAACCTGTTGGATCAGGCCAATAGCGTTTCTATTTTCTATTCGTACGGTGGCCAACAGGATCCCTGTGGGAAGCCTTAAAGCAGAACCTAAGGAGTACTGCACCCCTCTCCTATAGTTTCCAGCTGTGGAGGTGGGTGCAGCCATTGTGGCTAGTAGCCACTGATCGCCTTATCCTCCATGAATTTGTCCAATCCTCTTTTAAAACCATCCAAGTTGGTGGCCATCACTGCTTCCTGTGGGGGAGTGAGTTCCAAGTGTTTAATTATGCATTACATGAAGAAGTACTTTCTTATTTCTGTCCTGAATCTTCCAGCATTCAGCTTCATTGGATGTCCATGAGTTCTGGTGTTATGAGAGAGGGAGAAATTTTTTAATAGATTTAATTTGATCAATTTCTGTCATGTCATTTCTTGCTTGCCTAAAAAGTTCCAGATACTGTAACTTTTCCTCCCAGGGTAGTCACTCTATCCTATTGATCATTTTGGTTGCCCTTTTCTGAACCTTTTCCAACTTTACAGTACCCATTTGGGCTGAGGTGATACAGTATTCCAAATGTGATGAAGTGTGCATGCACACGAAAGCTCATACCAAGAACAAACTTAGTTGGTCTCTAAGGTGCTACTGGCAGGAATTTTTTATTTTATTTTGTTTTGACTATGGCAGACCAACACGGCTACCTACCTGTAAATAGATTTGTTTATCAGCATTATAATATCAGCAGTTTTACTTTCAATTCATTTCCTAAATAATCCCTAGTATGGAATTTGCCTTTTTCATATGTGCTGCAAACTGGGTCAACATTTTCATCATTCTCCAAGGTCTTGTTCCTGGTTAGTCACCACTAGTTCAGACCCTGTGAGTGTATGTGTGAATTTAAGATTTATTTATTTTGCACTGACATGCATCACTTTATATCTGTTTACACTGAATTGCATTTGCCATTTTCCCACATATTCACTCAGTTTGGAGAGGTCCTTTCAGAGCTTTTTGCAATCTCTTTCTGTTTTAAGAACCCTGAACAATGTTGTATCATCAGCAAATTCAGCCACTTCACTGCTCACCCCTAACTCTAGATGGTTTACAAACAGGTTTAAAAGCACAGATCCCAAAACTGATCCTTGGGGGACACCACTTCCTGTTATCTCTCCAATTAGAGAACTTCCATTTATTGCTATTGTGCTTCCTGCTGCTTAACCAATTCCTGATCTGCAAGAAGACTTCTCCTATTATTCCATGACTGCTATGCTTCACAGCAATCTTTGGTGAGGTGCACTGTGAACAGATAGGATACTGCAGAGGCAAGATTCCAGGGCCTGAACCAGAAAACATTAATGAACAACTTGGGGCTATTGGTATGTACTAAAGCCATAGCGTCTCTTTCAGGTACAAAATAAAGTTGGAGCAAGCAATAGGAATTGGCAGATTTGCTAATTTTGGTTTCTCTCAGTTTGGTTTCTCTCCATTTCTCATCTTTCCAATCATTCAGTTCACCACATTTTCAAACCTTTTGTTTTTAAAGTCCTTCCAAAATTCATCAGCATTTTTGGTATACAACTCTCTTGATGTTCTGAGTTTTGTGTGCAATTCTGTTTGCATGTTTACAAAGCAATTTCCTCTGGTGTAATGTTATTTTGATTAATATTTGCATTTCCATGCACACTTTCCCCTAATGCACACATTTGTGTACACATAGTTTGGTTGGAGAACTGCCCTACAAAATTCAGAGAAGTGTGAATTTTTAAAAGAAAGATGCATTTGGTACATTGCATGAGTAGTGAACACCTTTCACCCCTAGGGTTGCCTTTCCTTCTGGGAAACCTGCCAGGGCCACATGTCAGGGTGAGTGGGGCCAGAACCAAAATAGGTGGAGTTATGGATAGAAATTTTATCTTTCTTCAGTACGCTACTTTCTATACACCCCCCCCCCTTTCTATTCTCCATCCAGGCTAGTAAAAATCATTATCAGTGTTCAATGGTCCCAGCCTTGCAAAAACACTTAGGTAAAACAGGGCCAGTGTAGGAAGTGGCTGAGGTTGGGGTGTGGACTGGAAAGAGTCCAGATGGAGAGGCCTGGAGAGCAGCAGACTTCTGGGCCTGAGATTCTCCACTCCTGCTATAGGGTTAGATCCCAGAACTGATATGCCACTCATCCATGAGTGGTACATGAGGTGTGCTTTGTATCACGTACTTCTACTTACTGTTCAATGCCTATATTTCACACACCCCTTTCAGTTTTTTTGTTGAAATTGCCTGGAGGATTCACTGCAATCCCATCATCAGGATGTCACCCGACACCTTAATCAAAAGTAAGTTGAGAGCCTGGAGCAGCTGAAGAAGCAAGCAACAGGTGAGTATAAATACTGCATGACTTCCGTGCAACGTGACTAAAATAATAATTCTGTTCTCATTGTCTCCGGGCCTTGTAAACTTTCTTCTCTTTTGGATTGCATTCATTTTTATTTTTATTTTTACAAAAGCACTGGGGAATAATAAATATTTAAAGTAAGGCAGATGAATGTAATACAAATGATCCTAGATCTCCTGCCCACCTCTGGTGTGTTTTCACACATTTGTTTAAGCCTGTCCGGCTGTCAGGATTTGGACAGAGAATGAGCAGAAGTCTGTGCTACATTAATCAACTACAAGGTTTATGGTAATGAGCTTCTGCCATGTTTGAAAGATGTCATTTTGTTACAACCACAAAACCACACAGTTCTTCCACACTTAAGAAATCCACCCCAACCCCTCGGCCTACGAAACTTCTCTGTACACATGGCAGTCTTTCAAGAGTTCTACAGTTCACATAGAACTTGTGATTATAATCAAGGCCCTTGGTGTCCCTTCTTAAGTCTGGCAGGATTTCAGAACATTTAAAATTACGATTTCTACTCAGGCCTTGAACACAGGACACTGATGTCATTGGGTTCATCTGGGTCAGTATTGTTTATTCTAACCGTGCCTTTCCAGGGTTTCTGCCAGCCCTAATTGGAAATGCCAGTGTCAGGTGCATCCGGGCCGGTGCTGCTGCTCCTGCGGCGAGCCGGTGAGCGAGCGGCAGCTTGTGGGGCTGCCCCATCCAGACGGGGTACCGGGCAGCAGGGGAGGGGCCAGGGATTGTCACCCCCTCCCCCTACACCCCACCCTTCCTATGCCACTGAGTTTGGATTTACAACAGTTGTTTGCGAGAGGTCACAGCTCAGAGGCAGATGAGGGGGAAAGTTGGGAAATCATGGAAGAGCCAGAGCATCTGGCTGACATGTTGTCATGAGAAAGCATTCCAGACCCACCATCTCCCAGAACTTGGTGAGCCTTAAAAGTAGGAGAGCAAAGAGCTTGAAGACAGAGGGCACTTAGTGGCACCCATAGAGGAGGTGATGATGATGACGAATGAGGAAGGGGGAGAGGCAGAGGGTGGAGATTTACTTGGGCCAATGCAATTATCCAAGAGGCTGGGTTCTATAGCCTCTTTCTGTAAAGTTTGAAATAAGAAAGGACTGTAATAACCTTTTCTTGTCTTTATACTTTCCTGGGCAACCAGCCGGGGGCCAGTGACAGCAACCTGACATGTTCACTGAGAATAGCAGGAGGCCCTTTACAGCAACCATAGGAGAAGGGAGGAGTCTGACGAATAGGGAAGTACAGAGAAGGGGGGGGGGTGGAACTTCACTCAGAGCAACATTAGATACTGAAAGGTGCTTGGTTGTCTTGCCTTGGCATCTGGAATAATAATAAAAAGGATTAAAAAGCCTCTGTCTCTCTGCTTTCTTGGGCAATGAGCCAGGAGCCGTTGACATCACCCTGGCAGCCAGGGATTAAAACTGGGATCTTTTGCCTGCAAAACTGCCGCTGATCTGTGACCATTGGTACACTTGGCACAGTCACATGCCCTCCCTCCACCTGTCTGTGACCCTGACTGCAAGCTCACCTGGTGGCAATGCCTAGGACAGGAGAGCAGGGAGGCTGCCAGTCATTTAGAATTTCCCATAATGTCCCAGAGTGATACAAATGTTAAATGTGGCGATGTCCCTACTCAGGCTTCCTTCTCTAGCAGGAACACCCCTCTCCATGCAAATTGCATGGACACAGTGGCCTGGGTCTCTCCCCCCCCCCCAATATTGTTCCTTGTGGGATCTGGGATCTTCTGCTCCTCTCCTTGAAGGATCCATGCCTCTTTCCTCCTTTCCTCCTTTCAGAGCTCTGGGTCAGATTATCAAGTAGGCTACACCAAGAAGCAGAAGAATAGCTTCTAGGGCCTATGATGGAGGAGACAAATCAATATCTATGTATCTACATATCTATCTATCTATCTATCTATCTATCTATCTATCTATCTATCTATTTGCACACCCACACATATGCTCACACACCCTGTATGTAGAAACCTAGCATCTCAGGAAGAAGGGTTCAATCTGGTTTGCTTCCTGACATGCCCTCCTTGTTTCTCCCCACCTTATAATATTCAGCAAAACAGCATCCAGCAGCCTGAAGTGTTATTTTTAACAACTTCCTCCCTCCCCATCTCTCTCTCTCTCTCTCTCTCTCTCTCTCTCTCTCTCTCTCTCTCTCTCTCAAACACACACACACACACACACACACACATGAGTAGCACTAACTTCTGAGTGAACACTCATAGGATTGCTGTGATAGTCACCCCCTCTTTTTCACATACAAGCACACACACACAAACACATGTCCTTTCAGAATTCTTTTTGTTCAAATATTAATGTATACCTCTGAAGGGTGAGGGATGCATTTTGAGTACCCATGATGATACAGGGGTGGCACAAACTTTCTAGTATGGTTAGTATGTGGATTTGCTTCTCCTAGGCTTTTTTTGTACATGGCAATTTATTCATATACAAATCAGCCTCTGCAGAATCCGCATGCATTGCTATATTTCACCCTCAAATCCCTTGGGTTTACAGTAAAAACTGATCACAGATTGCACACCTTGAATATATATAGGTATATTTTGCTGCTGGAGCAGAGAGGTATATTTTGGGGCTTGCCGTAAATGTGGCAATATTTACCAGCTGCCTTATGCTGGAAGCTGTCTTACAGCAAGTCAAATCAATAGTCCACCTAGCTCATTTGAACTACAACCCCCCAACATCTCTGCCCATTGGCTGATGCGAGTTGGTCCAAAACATCTGGAGGGCACCAGGTGTATACACTGACTGGTAGTTGCTCTCCAAGGTTTCAGACAGGTGTTCTTTACTCATATTTTCCTGAAGATGCCAAGCATGGAACTGGGAATGTTTTGGATGGAAGGCATTTTCTCTTCAGGCCACACCCTTCAATGTGTCCTTGAACTACAGTGATGCCTCTTGCTTACACCTGGATGGTGTAATGTAGAAACCTCTGGATTTTGCATGGTTGGACTGTAGACTCCGTTTCAAAGCCAAGAGTCATGTCCATTGCCTCACCCACCACTAGCATGTGATTCCTGAAAAGTTGCCCACTAAGCTCTCAGGCTAAACAAGGTTCCTCATTCCTGCCTTACATAAGCTCCAAATCTGACCGGCTTCACTGTTGAAGCAACAGCTCCCTTAAAGCACTGTGAATGGGGGAAATGGAAAAACAGTCCTAACATGCTAAACATAATAGGAGTTTGCTGTTACAGTCAGAATAACTCTGATGTGCTGGTGCAGTCAGCTAATTGGATTCAGGTAAGTATAATTATGCTGGGCAAATTGCCCTGTGGACTCGTGGTGGCTGATCTTTCCCACCTCATGTTAACCGCTGCAATTTTGCCCAAATAGCACCTAGTAAGACAGAGCCCAGCTTAAAGCATATTACTACAAAAGTGCCTCTTTGTATTGCTGGCTTTTCCCTTCCTTGCACCCTTGCACCCTTCACATCACATCCAAGACTGCATTTTTAGTGGCAACACTGTAAAAATAATGATTGCAAAGAGGAGTTTGAGGACTCAAAAGTGAAGTATGTGTATCTTTGTACCAAAGAGAAAGTAATTGTGTTGAGCTCCTACAATCATCTACATTTGCAAGGTTGGATTTCCTGCAACACGGAACTTTATATCTATTTCACATTGTGGCAACTACGAGGTCTCATGTTCTTGACTAGCAAAAATAACCTTAAGGGAATAATATGCCAGGTAATCAAAGCGAGAGAAAGATCAAATACCTTTTTCACTTGCCTGTGAAAAGAGGTAAGATTGCTACCTCTTGCATCCATCCTGCTCACATTTCATTTTCTTTTATATATTTCCACAAATGGCATGCTAAGGTATATCTCATGGGGTATGCAGCTACATACATTTGTTTTTATTTCTTCATCTATTTTCTCTCATATTCATAGATGGATGATAGATAGATGATGATAGATGATAGATAGATAGATAGATAGATAGATAGATAGATAGATAGATAGATATAGATGATAGGTCACACAAAACAAAATTAAGCAAGCAGCTCTAACCCTCTGATGTTGCTTGCTAAAGGGGATTGGTACACAGATGGAAACCTTTGGTCCTCCAGATGTTCTTGGACACAAACTCCCACCATCCTCAGACAGCATAGCCAATGAGCAGGAATGGAGTTGTAGTCAGACAATAAATGGAGGATAACAGCCTCCATTTGTCCCTTAATAATAATAATAATAATAATAATAATAATAATAATAATTTATTTGTACTCCGCCCATCTGGCTGGGCCTCCCCAGCCACTCTGGGTGGCTTCCAACAAATATACGTGTGTGTAGTCACCACTAGTGGTATTCTTGCCAGTGGTAGTAAGTGCATGGTCAAGATGTGAATGGGGACAGAACAAGCTATGGATCTACTGCTTCCCAAACTGCTCCATTGCCCCAATTAAGATCTCTCAGGATGTAAAGAGGCAGTGATTTCTATCCCATTCTAAGTTCATCACAATCAGTGCTGTTTCATTCTATAGATCACCTTCTACTAAAACCTATGTTGTTCATCTAGCTATATGCTATGGCTGAAACTCACCTAATTAATTACATAATTCATTTACATACTTCAGCATTTCAGTGGAAGAGAACTGTCAAAAACTTGCAGAAAATAATGTAATTATTTACATAACATTTCCTAACTAAAAAAACAATAATAGCAAATCCCACTCATGTCCACTTGCATGACTTCCATTTCTAACCTTGGATAAACATGTGAATTGCAGCAAATTCTGCTCTTGTTGCAGAATTTGCTGACATCAGCTATGCCGGCATGAAGCTGTAACTAAATTCCTCCAATTGCTTTTAATCGGGGTGTGTGTGTGTGTGTGTGTGTGTGTGTGTGTGTAAATCAATAGCTCCACCTGGCTGCAAATGAAACTACCCCCACCTAGTAGGACTTTCGGCATGGCAGTAGATTCAACAACACCTGACACACTCTTGACCTCATTTAGGATTGAATCATGGAATCTTAGAGTTGGACGGGACCAAAGGGTCATCTAGTCCAACCCCCTGCATTGCAGGAATTGCTCTTCTTGATCAGAATTAGCATAAAAAGAGCAGCAGTCTAAACTTATTTTAATTGGCCAAGGCTGAGATAGCCTGCTGGAAAGAAAAAGTAATCTACTCTAACTTTATACAAGGCTTCTCAGAAACAAGCCCCACTCAGTTCAATGGGACTCATGCCCATGTTAGTGGGCACAGGACTTCAGCCTAACAGCACAATTCTATTCATGTCCACTTAAAACCAGGTCTTGCTCAGTGGGGCTTAGGGAAACTAGATATAGAACTGCAGTTCTTAGTGCTGGGTCTGACTACAGTGCATTGTTGTTTCCATATATGAATTGCTTCCTGTGAAGATCTCAAAGCAATTTCACAAGAGAATAAAAATATACTTAAAACAACTGCATGTATAAAAAGTTGCTCGTATTCAGAGCAGAACCATTAAAATGAATAGACCTTAAATAGTTGTGTCCATTAATTTCAGTGGGTCTGCTCTAAAACTGGATACAATCCCTAGTTGTCTGTTGAAAGGCAAGCAGTGATGGGGCCAGGAGAATTTCCTTAGGCTGAGCATTTAAATTGACTTTTCTGTGGTTGGAATGAGCAGCGGTAATAATCATACCTGTTGTAGATTGTTGTTAATTTTAAACTGCATTTTATGAGGTGCTGCAATTGGTAGATTGATATTCCAAACTATGGTCTGTTGCATGAACGATGGGGTAGAAATCAAACAATCAAACAAAAACAAGCAAACAAACAAATTTATATTTTGATACAGATAGAGCTGTGTGCATCCCAGTCCTAGTCCACTAATTGCAGCACACAACCAGTTCCTTGGAATTAAAGCTGGAACAAGACTGTTATGTGAAGAGTTAATGAGAGAGGTACATCAAAATGCTGAAGGCAATAGGGTTAATGCAGAATAATTGACTTGAAAAAGGTATCTACTCTGAGTGACTTGTGATCATACTAATCTCTGGCAAGTCTCCCCCTCCCCTCCTCTAAAGCAATGGAATGTGTGGCTGTTCAAATTCACGATTCAATTTATCTAGCCCAATAAACTGATGGGTTTCATTTTCCTAAATTGCCTAGCCATTTGCTATTGTTTTCAGATCACTCACATTCATATACCCAATCCAGTGGTACCTCTGGTTACAGACACTTCAGGTTACAGACGCTTCAGGTTACAGACTCTGCTAACCCGGGAATAGTACCTCAGGTTAAGAACTTTGCTTCAGGATGAGAACAGAAATCGTGCTGCAGTGGCACAACGGCAGCAGGAAGCCCTAGTAGCTAAAGTGGTACCTCAGGTTAAGAACAGTTTCAGGTTAAGAACAGACCTCCAGAACAAATTAAGTTCTTAACCTGAGGCACCACTGTATTCTAATGGATGGTCTTCTGCAGTAATTAATTGCCCCACAGGGACAGGGACAAATATGATGTTGTTATCATTGAGGTACTCAGTTTTCAATACCTGTATAAATTAAAGTAATGACCAACATCTGAAGATAACCTAGAAACAGGGGAAGCAGCCTCATATTTAGTCATTTACTTCACTGTTGTCTACATCACGGGAGGGTAACCCTGTTAACAGACCCTGCAGCTTGAGTGAATTAGATTGGAATACCTCTCCAGGTTTCAGACAGCAGTGCCTGGCACCTTCTGCATGCAAAGCAGATGCCTCACCACTGAGCTACAGTCCACAGGGAGGAGACCTTTGTTTGTTCCCCATAATTCCTCTTGATTGTAATGATAGCAATGGAACCTGTGGGTGCAGATGTTCAAAGTTTGTCATCCCTTTGGTGCCTTTGGAGGGCATGCTTTTGCCCTTTTCTTTAGCAATTCTTGACTTCTGACCAGTGTTTGCGCACATAGTCCTTCCTAAAACATGTTCCTTCAAAAAGAGTTTAGCTAGAATAGGAACTTCACCAACTTGCTCCTAGAGGCTCAGGTCAGATTTATGCCTAGAGTAGCATCACTGGAGTTAATGAAGTTACTCCAGGGATGAATTAAGTCTGCTGTGTTTATTCTCTAAGCTCCCTTTATGTTGTAAGTCATGCTAAGATTAACATTAATTTGACTGAAATATTCGAGCATCCAATTCCCTGGCTAATTCTATTAAGCACATTCTCCCTCTTTCCCCCCCTCCCTCACCCCTTCCTCATACTACTTTGAAATGTTATCACATGGTGACAAAAACGTAAGCTTTTTATTGGATTTTTGTAAATCCTTTCTTTGCTGGCTGCTCTTGGAATGGGGTCTATTTGCTGAATTATTGTTTCTTCGGCACTGGCAAATGAGTTTTTAGGAACAAATAATAAACAGTAATTTTGAGTCCTGTGCACACTTGCCAAATACTTTAAAAAAACCCCACAAACTTACATTATACCCTGCCTTTTTTCCACCATAAAACCTGAGGTAGCGGTGGTCACGTCCCCAGGCACTGAGCAGTACTTAGCTTCCACAAAGTGGTAGCCTCATCTTACTTCAGACCATATCCAGAGAGTGTATGTCTGAATCAGGAAAGGCATGTTGCTAAAATATAACCATGCTAAGTGGAGGGGTGGGAAATCTCAGGCAGATGGGCCAATTGTGATTTTGGTTGAAGGATAGAGAGGTGCATGCAATTTGTAGAAAGTAGGCAGCTGTTCAGGGTGCCCATTCCCTAGAGCAGTGGTGTCCAAACTTTTTTCAAAGAGGGCCAGATTTGATGACCAAAGTTGTTGACCTTTGAGCTTCTTTTAGGATTGTCGTTGAGGGTTTTTTATTTTAGGACTTTACCCCAGGAAAGAAACTGCCACAGGGGCAGGATTAAAATGACCAGTGGGCAGGATTAGGCCCCCAAAACGGACTTTGGACATGCCTGCCCTAGAGTGAGAGGCCAAGGCAAATGAATGTTGTTGTTGAACCTTGGGCACAGCTTTTTTTTATCCAGAGAGGGAGGTGAATAGGCAGTGACAGTAAAGAGGTAGAAGAAGCAGGACGAGGAAACACCAGGGAACAAAAGCAACCCCATTGTAGGAGTGTGGGCCTGAGCATTTGCTTGATAATGCCTGCACCTTGCTTTCAAAGACTAATTATTCAGACACTATAAGGATAAAAGCAAGCAATGTGGTATCATGCTTTCACCAAGGAATAGTTGACTCCGTACTGCTGTGTAACGTAAGGTGGATGTGAGCATGAAGACACCACTCCAAGTTTGGATTTTAAAATATGTTTTCTTGTTTTAAAAGAAATCTGCTGCCAGTTTGTTTAGATCAGAAAGCAATAAAAACATTTTTAAAAGAGCAGGAAAACAGAATTATTATTTCTATTGGGTGGGGAGAGGAACTGTTCTTTATTCCAAAGTTTCCTGACTAAACAAAGGCAACATACCCTTTGTGTATGTGGAGATTCAATTAATACTTTCCAAAAATACTAAAGGCTAAATGCCACATTTACAATTGTTTCTGCTTGACCTTTATAAAAGTTTCTGAGTAAATATACAACAGGGGAACGTTTGTTTCTTGTTTCAATTAAATGGTATATTTGTTGAGGGAAAGGTCATTTAGAGGAAAGCGATGCTTCCCCCCCCCACAACAAAAAAAACTTGCTTTTTTCCTCTGTTCAACCAAATGAGTTAATGAGATATAGACTCAAAATAGGTAAGATACATATACATATTTCAACCCTTGATTTGAAAATTGATTGTCCACAGCATGAAAAAGACACACTTGTTGTTATTACGGACAAATGTTTTCTTGCTATCCTGGCAAATGTGGCTTTAGTCAAAATAATGTGGTGTTACAGACCAGCAGAACTGAAATCTTCCAAGGGTGTTTGTAGCCTAATCAGGCCTGGCGTTCAAGGATTAGCACGCTTAATAATTTTTTGTTTTCTATGTGAGCAAAAACATTTTCGCCTCCTACTCCTCATGCTTGTGTTAAGAGATGAACAAGTAAGTTATTATCTCAGCAAAACAGTTGCAGAAGCACATTGGTTTGCAGTGTGATTCGGCACTTTTCTACACAGAAGTCAGCCTCATTCATTAAAGTGGATCTTAGTTCCAATGTGTAGAATTTGTGGGGTATTTGATGCAGTCAAACCAACGATTCATGTTTTGCCAGTTAGGCTCATGAACGGGCTGAGGCTCACAGAGCTTTTCTGTGAATTTGCTAGAGAGAACCCTGTGAGATACAGTCAATTGCGTGGCAATGTCCCTCCCTCCCTGTGGGAAATAAATGACACATGACACAGTATATAAGGTTAATGGGCAGAAAAAGGACACAACTTTATTGGTTACAGATGTTGAGCGGTATTGGCTTAGGCATTGGACCCTAACCGACTATATCCGACCCCAGCCCATGTGCTGGGAGTCTGGGAAGGGTTAACCACCAGCCAATGAGTCCTGTGATGCACAGCAACAAGGAACTCCCCCTGGGGTCATCGATAGGGGCGTGCCTTAGGCCCTAACCTCCCTAGGCTTCGGACACGGCCATGCCCCCGGATACCTTTAATGGAATTGCGGGGCAGGTGATGGCGCAACCTCCCCTCCTCACTTCTACAGAAATATTCCAATGCCTAACCACCAAAACCAAGAGTTGTGATGAATTGCTACGAGGTAGGTGAAAAACCAAATGGCTGGTGCCAATCTGCCAAGTGAAAAAAATTCCTACCAGGCCCCTCAAGGCAACCAACCGAGGTCCATAGCAAGGTCATGAAAGATTAAACCTAAAGGTCGGGTGGGCAGGAAAAACCGGTGCAGCTGGGGAGCGGAGAAAGCAGGAAGGGATTCCTGCCCGCGTCCTGCTTAAATAGGGCAGGACACACACCCAAGCCGACCGCATTGGTCGGCCTGGCTAGTGACGTGGTCGGGAATCCCCCTATCACACAGGGGCTGAGCTCTCAGCCCCTGTGCACGTGGCAGGGTCGTGAATGCTCACAACTCCACCTCCTCTTCAGGGTGGAAGTGGCTTTCCCTTTTGTGCCCTGACAGGAAGAAGGTGTAGCTATATATGCTGCTCCCTGTCTGGGCATACTCTCTTTCCATTCTTTTCCACCATGTCTGCAGCATAACAGCAGCTGCATCTCTGGATACATTTTAAAACTAGACTTCCTATGCCTTAGTAACTTAATTACCTATTTAAGCCTGCCTGCCTCTTATGCTACTGCACCTGTTACTCTTCAAAACCTATTCTGAATAAGTAAATGTTTTTTTTAAAAAAACTTTTATAATATTGTTTGTGTGTGATGATGTTGGTGGGTTTTATTTTAAGTGGAGGAACAGGAGGTCATACCAGGAAAATCCAGTTTAAGGCAAAATCCAGTTTAAGCATCTTGGATTTCTTATACTAAAAGGCTAAAACTAGCCTAAGTCTCCCTTTAAGCAGCAAGTGGGTGGCACTCTGTTGAAGTCACATACGTGAGGGAGGAAGGATAATACTGTATATTCTGGCGTATAAGACTACTTTTTAATCTAGGAAAATCTTCTCAAAAGTTGGGGGTGGAGAATCTGCGGTCGAGTATATCTCAAACTCTATATTTTAACTGGAAAAGTTGGGGGGGGTGTCATCTTATATGCCCAGCCGTCTTATACGCTGGAAAATACGACCTAATAAATATATCCTCTCCTGGCATCTAATCAAACAAGGATTATAACAAGAATGGGGAATCTTAGGCCCATTGGGCTGTATGCAGTCCTCCAGCCTCTCTGTCAGTCCCTCATAACTCTCCCCAGGCCACATACCCCACTGACCCTTGAGTGTTCTTAGATGGTTGGAATGTGTCCTTGAACAATGACAGTGCTTCTTGCCTCCCTGGATGGAGGAAAGGTGTGAAAGAGTGTTTACATTCTTTGCTCTGCTCACTTTTGACTTGACCCCACCCTATTCCGGAATGTAGACCCTGGAAGATTGTCCAAACGAGAATATAGCTTTCAGTCTGAAAAATATTCCTTCCTCTGGACTAAGGGTTACTGTTAGGCTGGACTCTCTGCCTCCCAGGAAGAAGCCCAGTGGAAGAAGATTCAGCCCACACTGCTTTAAATGCCAGTTGCTCTCGGGCTGCAAAAGGGTTAGAAGCATGTTCTGGCTACATCATTGGCCAGAGGTGTAAGATGAAAACCTGCTCATGGATCTCAGGAATCATAATGGAAAATTTGACTTTGATATCAACAGACAAACAACTTTCCAAAATATATAGCAGATAATAGTTGGAAACAAAGGAGGTGCATCCTAGCCTTATGTGTTCTTACTTACTGGAAGTAAATTCTTTGGATTTCAATAGAATTTCATCCCAGGTTAAATAAGGATATCTTGGCAGATTTAGATAGCAGCAGTTAGCTGCCCAAAGCAGCACTATGTCGGTGGTAGAGGGACAACGACAAAGTGGCACGATAAGAAGGCAATCTGATCTGGGAGAAGGATGAACTTGAAAGACATTGAGATTTTGCATGAAATAGTCACTTAGTGTCGGATCACTGATGTCCCTGAGGTTAATGACTTCTCAATCAGCATGTTGAAAGCATTTGCTGCACAAAAGTATGTGCTGTATTTTACAGAAATGCACGTTTCATCTGAAAGGTTTGAATCCATTAAAGAATACTCTGTTGAAATAGAATTCTACCTTTCTGATGAGATATGGCATAGTGACTTTCAGCACCAAAGCATATGAAATATGTAATTACGTCATTGTTTAGATTGCCAATGTCTGTTATTCAGGTTGACACTGTAAATCACACTGGCCTCAGCAGGAAGGACTTTCTGGTGTATATTTGTCCACAGCTAGGTAATAAAGGAGTGCTTATTCTTCCTTGCCCTATTGAAGTTATGCAAATCTTAAATTATGTTGATACTGCTGTTTCTATTTTTGAAATTAGGAGCCCCCCTAGCCCAGACACTTAGGGTTGCAGTTATACCCCTGCTCCACTTCCCATTGCAGAATTTTGTACAGGAGTAGACCTAGAACGAAGTCTTTCTAGGACATTAGCACCTGCACAGAAGTAACAGTGTTCTTACATATTTATCCGCTTACTTCATACAGTTTTCTTTCTGTACATTAAGAAATGCCTGGGACCAAAAACCCCAAAATAAAATGGAAGAAAATTGAATGAATTTTACATGTGGGATTTTGTGTGTGTGCCAGCCAATGAAAATGATTTGGGGTAAAAGGTTTCAGACAGAAAATGAGCTAGTGAAGCATCCCCTGCCATAAATGATTTGTGTATGTTTCTGTATAGGGATTCCTTTACCATATATAATTTACTACCTACAAGTTGCAGTGATGGTCTAAGGTGGCTTCCAAAAAGAAAATAGACAAATTATTGGAAAAGAATAGGTCTGGCAACAGTTTTTGGTCACCATGAGAGTGAAGTAGAAACTACATGTTTATAAGAGGTATGCTTCTAAAATTCATTTGCTTCTGGAGAAACACAGTGTTGTTTATTTATTTTTCTTACACTTATAGTCCACTTTTCTGACATCATAGAACTAAAGATGTAGTCATAGAACTAAAGATGTACATGTAGTTCCCAGGAAGTCACCTATATTGGCACTGACCAGACCCATGCTCCAGCAAGGTGGCAGCTTCATGTGTCTTCAGACCATATCCTGGGACCCGTAGATACCCATAGACCTTAGCTGGATTCCTTCTTCTTTGTTTCTTATCAATGACTGCTTAACTTTCAAGATGACTCTTTGACAGGCACTTGACACATACATGTAGATCATGCAGTTTTCTGTCACTCAACAACTGAGCACCAACTACTGAATGCTTGAACTAAGGGGTGGTTAACCTGTGGCCCTCTAGATGTTGCTGGACTCTACCTCTCATCTGTTCTCCCCAGTATAGCCAAGCACTGGGGGCATGTGAGTTCTGGTTCAGCAACATTTGGAAAGTCACAGGTTCCTGATTCCTGAATTAACGCAACTGAAAGGGCGAGCACTTGAGGAGATGTAGTATACAGTACAGCAAATTGTTCTCAGTCATGGGAGGAAAATAATAATCTTACCTTTGCTAAACCATTGTTATTACATAGCTTTGGACCAAACTACATCCATTCTTCTCTAGGCAATTGTGTTTTACAATGTCATCTCCCAATAAAAGCCATTAACCATCTAAATGACGACATAATGACATCTTGCATAAGCTATGGCTCTAGAAACCATTATGTAATATTTCTTCAGCTCTCAGCAATTGTTATTCTGCAGAGTGTTTAATGGAATCAAACCTTTCCTATGAAAACAGGCCTTTTCTTTTTCTTATTTCAAAATGCAACACATGCTTCCAGGCAGCATATGCTTTCAAAATGCTTATTGAGAAGGCATCAGACTTAGAGTTTCCAGTGATCTGATGCAAGTTCTGTCTGTGATGTAGGATTTGTGATGGCTTTATTATGCACACAGGACATCGCTTGATTCTGTAGCTATCAAGTGATGGATATTGATGTGTAAACCAGCCCACAAATAATGACATGGTCTTATCACTTTTATTGCCAAGTTTTCATCTACAGAGCTATGTTTATTTTTTATTTATTTAATAAAAATATTTATTAACCATCAATTCAAAAAAATAACCAAGCTCTGTGTACATTGATACCCCGTTTTATCCTCACAACAACCAATGAAATAGATTTAGTTTAGAGGCAGAGACTTATCCATGGTCAACAGGTGAATTTTATGCTTCATAAAACAAAAGCCCTAGTGGGTCAGACCAGAGATGCATATAGAGCTCCAGGTGTTGTTGAACTACAACACCCATCATCCTTGAACATTGGCCATGTTGATTGGGATCAACTGGAACTGTAGTCCAACAATATCTTGAAGGCCAAAGGTTCCACATCCCTAATATAGTGCAGCATCCTGTTATCTATAGCTGCCAGTCACATTATTGTGGGAAGTCCATGGACAGGACATGAAGACATGTCTGTCTGTCTGTCTGTCTGTCTAGCCATCTATTTATTATCTATATATCATTTATTTATTTAAAAACCAAATAATACAATAATCAAATAATGCAATGTCTTGCTCAATGTTTACATTGCTAAAAATCAATATGTTGCATTTTCTACTGTACAACGAAGAAGGTAGAGATTATGAAACTTAGTTAACTACTAGCTGTTCGTCACCCAAGCAACTGGTATTCAATGATGTGCTGAAGGTGGAGGTTCTATTAAGCTATGAAACCTAATAGCAATTTATTGCTATTGTCCTGGCCAGGTATTGTTCCAGACCTGGTGGGGTGATGCTAGACAGGTTAAGAGTTTCAGGACCATGGAGAGCTCTGAATGAGCAACTTTCTCCAAATAAGTTAAAAGGAAAATTCAGATTTTTCCAGGAGAACCTTAGAGCCCACCTCCACAACGATGTTGCTGAACTCCCATTATCTCAGACAATTGGCCCCACTGACTGAGATTGTTGAGAGCTGAAGTCCAGTAACATATGAAGGGCCAAAATTTCCTTGCCTCTTTTTTAAAGCCTTTGCCCCCAGACTACCTTTCTAAAGTTTCACCACTTCTCAGTAAATTAGATTTTGAAAGAGCCCATGCGATGGCCTGAAGATGGGCACTCCTTCCCTGTTCCAGAGCTCTGTATACTCCCTGTGCCTCTGAATTGGTGTGGTACTCTGGGAGGGAAAGGTGGCTGTGATGGTCTTGGTTCTGGCTGTACAGATTCTGGTACTATGGGGGGTTATTCTATAAACTCCTGTCTTCCAGAGGGCTCTTGGTCTCCAGCAGCAGTCCCTGAACCCAAACCTGGTCCAGCTCCTCAACTGGGAACTTTCTAGCCTCCAATTCTGTATTGTGAATGCTGGTGGACTATGGGGTCATGATACCGACATACCTATCCTCCACAATAGCTTTAGCAAATCCTACTTGAAAGCCAGTGCTCATCCGCACATTTTACAGTTAATTCCATAAATGTGTCTCCTGTAATGAGACTCCTTATCACTGTCCCAGACATATTGCCAATTAATTTTGTTGGATGGTTTGGAATTCTTGTGTTATGAGATACCTTTTCCCAGGAGGAAGGCAAACAATCATTTTCATCTTCCATGAAGTGATGCATGGCATGTTTGTTTGAGCTTGATTTTATTGGCAAATTGGGAATGTGACAGTCATGGTGAATGGCCACAACCCTTACATACACTTAAATCCCACTGAAAGCAATTAGGCTTAAGGAAACCTAACCTTTTGCTGGAATGTGCCTTGATTCTTTCTTTCCTTAAAGAAATATTGAACTGGAATCCATTTATTATTTTAGTCCTATACTTGTTTTCATAGCAATGTTGGGCTTTTTGCTCTATGTGATTCCCCCCCCCCCTTATGTCTTCTATCCTTCCCTTTCTTTTGGCAAGCCATGTAAGGTGAAGGAGTGGTGCATCTTTGAGAGACCTTGATGGCAGCTACAGTTGTGGTGGTGGTGTGTGGCATTTGAAATGTGATTCTTTCATTTCATGCACATCATTACAGTCCATAGGTTGAGCTCCTATACTCTTGGCATTGTAGGAGGAAACTTGAAATGTGAGCCAGTGATTGCATTTGTGGAACCTCTTCAAATGGATACTGCAATCCGAAATACAATGAGGTTGTCCTGGGCCCTTCAACTCCATTCAAGTTTGGGATGGTTTGGCAGGCCTAGACAGATCATGAGGAGAAGGGAAGGGGATGAGGAGAGCCAGGGGGCTGTAAGGCTGGCACCCACAGATGGAGAATAGGTGCCCTTGTGACTCTAGATGACAAAGAGGGAGAAAGAGCACAAAGGATCATCAGGGAGGGGAAGGACTTTGACCGGCCAGAGGAAGGGGCTGAACATGAAGGACTGTGGAACTTGCACAGTCCCCATGACTAGAATGTGTAAAGGTTTTATTCAATAAATCGCTACAAAGTCCCAAAATGAATCTACAAGTTCCAGGTTCAAAGGGCACAGTCAGCTCTAAAATACATGGCTAGTTATTGGTAAAACATTGATCCAACTAGTTACATGTCTGCTGCACTCTCTTAACTCATGTAGTAAGTACTCCTAGTCTTAGAAATGGGCAAGCAAACCGATACTCTTTTGAGTAGACTGACACACCAGCTCACTGTCAGAGTTATCCCCAGGCATCTCCCCTGAAAGAGTGGGCTTCTCACAGACAGGTGAAGACACTTGAGATGGCTCAGCTGGCTGAGATCTGATGACAACCTTTTCAGGCCCCCCTTACTTGCAGGACTCCTGGGATCCTCTTTGGGGTATTCCATGTCTTTGGGTCTTGAATCACCATTCCCCAACCCACTATGGCCTTTCCCAATCTCCTTCCACTTCTCCTCCTCCTCCTCCTCCTCCTCCTCCTCCTCCTCCTCCTCCTCCTCCTCGAACCACTCTCTCCAGGACATCTCCATGGGGTTCATGATACTGGATAAACTAAGGATGGTGAACCTGTGGCCCTCCAGGTGTTGTTGGACTTATGGACATGCTTGTCAGTGAGCTCAATATCAGGAGTGCCACAGGATTTCCATCCTTGCTATAAGACCTGCTTCCCTGCTCTCTATCTGGTCCATTCTATCTGGCCTGGGAGGTCAGTGTTCTTGTTTAAGAGTACTGCTGGGTATTAGACATTTTAATGTAAATTTGGATTCCTCCCATCTCCTATTGTTGGGCCTTAGTATGGATCTTTAGTGTTTGTTTAACCTTGGTATAGTAATTGAATGCATTAGAATGAGCTATGTGGTCCTATGAGCTATGTTTGTATGACTATTAAAACACTGCAGAAACAAGTATATTGTAATTAGAGAATTGAAATATTCCATTATGTATTCTACATTGTTGTAAGTCGTTTTGAGCATTGTTTACCTTGGAATAGTGGTATGTATGTATGTATGTATGTATGTATATGTTTGTGTGTGTGTGTGTGTGTGTGTGTGTGTGTGCATGTGCGTGTGTGTGTACTGATAATTAGCAATACTTCTGATGCATTATGTATTTGCAAAACTTACAACACCGCAGAAGGCAAGTCAGTATTATTACGCCAATATTGCAGATGAGCTGTTGGGAGAACTAAGGCCACCTAGTGAGTTCATGGTAGAGATGAGAGCCAAACTGGGGGCTTCCTAATGTGTAGCTCATACTTCCAGGCACTGCACTACACAAGGTCTACAAATTATTATCATTTTCATTTAATGTTTTAAATGCTGCTTACATGCCAAAATGACTTCAAAGTGGTTTACAAGTACAAAACAATTAAAATACTCAATAGAACAATTTCATGAAAACATGAGAAACCTCCATAATTAAAATATACAATAAAAAACAAGCCTATTAAAAAGTGTAACAATTAAAAAAAAGTTTAAAAGAGCAATTAAAACAATTAAATCAGGAAGTTCAGCATCAGGGGAATACTTGTCTTCAAGAGTCGATGGTATGCCAATACCAAAGAGGCCTCTTGTATTTCAGCAGAGAGAGCATTCCACACCAGTGAAATGCTACCAGTGAAAAAGCTGCTGAGCTTGTCTCCACCATCCGGTTGATGTTGATGGGTTACAAGTTGCTAACGTTTGGTAAGACCATCAAGGAGGCCCATGTTCTACCAACTGACTTTGTTTGCAGCTAGAGAGATAAAGTTTGTTGTTTGCAGAAAGAAAGAGAAAGAAAAGAAGAGTGTGACTTTTCTGTTTGTCTGCCACTGCTGAAACTTAAGAAGCTATTAATCTTGCTGCTTAATAACTTGGGAAATCCTTCATGCGTCAAATCTCCATAAACTCAGATTTAAACCACTTCATTATAGATACTTTTTCTCCAGGCATTTTTCTCTTGCAGCACTGCTGAATCTTTCATGGAGCCAGTACAATGTGCACAGCTGGAATCTCTAAAATGCTTGAACCAGCTTAGCAGATCTTCTCTAATTTTCCCCACTGCTGTCGTCCCCAGTGCTCACCGCTCATACCACTGAAAATTGCATCACTGACAGGCTCACTGTGGCTTCTTTGGTTTACTAGTGAAATATGATGATGATCATAATCACTATTGAGAGCAGAATGGTGGAAATGTCTCTTAGGTCATTCCTTCTAAAGATGTTCAAAATATAAACTATGGGTTATATAGCACCTGTCCCAAACTTGTTTTTTGCTTCAAAATACTGTGCTCTTCTGATTGGCTGTGTAGCTCTGTGGGAGTTCTCCCTGTGCAGTTGTAAGTCTTTCTGCTGTGAGGCCCAAATTAAGAAAGACAGATCTATGTATTTATTTCTCTTTATATTTTGTTCTGTTTTGTTCAATTTATCCAGTAATGTATTATCAGGGTTTTTCTGGACTCTTTCTCCAGAGCAGAGACACTTTTTCAGCCTGCTGTAGAAAGGTAAGCAGGGCTAACTCCAACAGTGGGCCAGGTAAGGCCCTGGTTGAACCCATCACTAGCCTCACCCAACCACACTGGCAGCCCTTTTAAAGTGGGAGAATCAGTGCAACAATCTGGGCCCCATGCTTTGAGAGTCCTTATGCCGATAAAGAACCTTCCAAAATTAGGCTATCTACTAGTCATAATTGCTACATATTACCTCTAGTATCAGAGGCCCTGTGTCTCTGAATACCAGTTGCATTAGAACATGAGCTACTGTGCTCATGTCCTGCCTGTGGGCTTCCCATAGACACCTGGTTGACTATAAAGGGAATAGAGTGTTGGACTAGATATTCCCACAGGCAGCTCCAGTGGGTGGTTCTTCTTCTTCTTCTTCTTCTTCTTCTTCTTCTTCTTCTTCTTCTTCTTCTTCTTCTTCTTTTTCTTCTTCTTCTTCTCCTATATTTTCCACACTTTTTTAGAGTGTCACATTTATTTTGGGCAAATTCAGGATCGGTGAAAGACCTGCTTGGTCAGGGATGGAGATTTTAGCCTTCAAGGTATTGAACCTCAGCACCCATTGTCTCCAGCTAGCCTGGTTGGTGGTCATAGATGATGGGAGTTGTAGTCCAACATCATCTGTAAGGCCACACTTTCCTCATTCTTGTCCTATATGGTGAAGGACACAGAGACTTTCAGAGGGTAGATGGACAAAGGGTCCTTAAAGCAAGAATGGGGAACCTGTGGTTCTTCAGATGTTGTTGGACCACATCCCCAGCCAAGTGTGGCTATGTATGATGGTAGATCATCATGGTGGATTCTCCATCCATGTGCTTGGCAAGTTATTCTAATATGAGATCTCTGCCAGAGAATTCTCCATTCAAGAGCAATGTTGAGGCCAGGTCACAGCATTATTATTATTTTAAGTAATGTATACTTTGTTCCTCTTTGTGAGTTTGTGCCCTTTAGGTATAAGTAATTCTCCATGCTTTCAAATAATTTTATAGTAATTTCTCTTTACAACTGCTGTATTAACTTTTCATTTGGGAGGTATCTGTAAATGAAAGAGGTTTCAATTGGATGCCCAATTTTTATATAACTTGGCATAGCTTGTTAAAAGACATAAAGTGAACACATTCTATTAAAGTACAAACCAGGCCAATTAAATGCTTATATTTTGAGTAGTTGAGATTCAGAGGAAATTAATTACGTTCTGGCTAGGTTAGATTTCCATTAGCAGTTGTTCCACTGATAGGTGTTTTTCATTTTACTGGAATAGTTTCAGGTAGACTAACAATGCAATCCTATGCACCCTCATCTGGGAACAAGCCCCATTAGACATAATGGGATTTACTTCTGAGTAAACATGGAAAGGGCTGTTAGGCTACAAGAAGAGCAAGTTCCTAATGCAGGAATGGAGAGCCTTTGGCCTTCCAGATGTTGCCAAACTACAACATTCACCATCTCTAGTTTGCTGGAGATGATGGAAGTTGAATTTCAGCAACATCTAGAGAGCCAGATACCCCACACCTGTTCTAAGGGTCCCAATAAAATCAGTGAAAACACTCTGGCATACTTTGGTTATGTTTTGCAGTTTATAACACAACCCTATAGTCCTCCTGTAACCAGTCTTAGTGGTGTGTGTGTGTGTCTCTGTGTGTGTGTGTGTTAGTTGGACTATTGGATTGTTTAGCCAGTTACTTATTTGGGCAGGAACTGGCTTGAGCACCCAAAAGTCCAGCCAGCATAGCTATGCTCCTCAGTCATTAATCAAGTAGCAATGTCTGCTTATATTCTGTTTCTGGGGGAAAGTGTCTGCCATTATGTAGCCCAAACAGCATCTATACTTAAGAGGAAGGATTCAGCAGACTCAGGAGGATCCTTGGGGTTTGTTGTTGTTGTTGTTCAGTCGTTCAGTCGTGTCTGACTCTTCGTGACCCCATGGACCAGAGCACGCCAGGCATGCCTATCCTTCACTGCCTCTCGCAGTTTGGCCAAACTCATGTTAGTAGCTTCGAGAACACTGTCCAACCATCTCATCCTCTGTCATCCCCTTCTCCTTGTGCCCTCCATCTTTCCCAACATCAGGGTCTTTTCTAGGGAGTCTTCTCTTCTCATCAGGTGGCCAAAGTACTGGAGCCTCAACTTCAGGATCTGTCCTTCTAGTGAGCACTCTGGGCTGATTTCTTTAAGGATGGATAAGTTTGATCTTCTTGCAGTCCATGGGACTCTCAAGAGTCTCCTCCAGCACCATAATTCAAAAGCATCAATTCTTTGGCGATCAGAACAAACTGGGTTTAGAAAAACTCAGTGGCATGGAATGTTGATGACACAACAACAAACCTGTGTGAGGAGGAAATGGAATGAAGTGGAAAAGAAAGTAGGGGAAAGACACACAGAGAGTAAAAGATACAAGAAGATCATCATATCGTCTGGATAGGTCATTTCCTGTTTCACACTGTGAAGCTATTTTAAAATATTCTGCTGCTGTAATGTTTCTGATATACAAGCAGGGGTCAGCAAACTTTTTCAGCGGGGGGCTGGTGCACTGTACCTCAGACCTTGTGGGGGGCTGGACTATATTGTGAAGGGGAAAAAATGAACGAATTCCTATGCCCCACAAATAACCCAAATATGCATTTTAAATAAAAGGACACATTCTACTCATGTAAAAATACACTGATTCCCGGACCGTCCGTGGGCCAGATTGAGAAGGCGATTGGGTTGGATCCAGCCCCCGGGCCTTAGTTTGCATACCCATGGGTAAGAGGTTTTATTATAAATGCTATGGTGGCAGTGGAGGGTTGTGGGTTTTTTTTAGGGACAAAGAACTAAGATACATTTGAAGAAAGACTGGTAATCCAGATTCTCCACATTTGGTGGAAAAGTGATGGAAGAGAAAGATACTCAAGTCTCCATTGCTGGATGTTATTGGTGGGGGCGGGGGGGGGACTTCCATCTTTCACAAACACTGTAGCTATTTTTTGTTTTTTGTTTTGTTTTTTCTGTATTCTGTCCCTTTTGGGGGAAAATAAAATAAAACCTGCCACTAGTTTGTTGAGTTTTTTTAGAGTTCACCCAAGGAAAAAAATGACTCACTCCATCTCTGTTCTCCTTTTGCAAGCTCTGTTATGTTTATGGGCACCCTTCAGTTCAGCTGTGATTTAGCTACACTGGCCTTCACATAAGGCAAGACAAAGGAACTTTGTTAGCATACCCTTCTTTTAACCAGGAGTAGCCAATGTAGTGCCCTCTAGATGTTGTTGACTGCAACTCCCATCTTCCCTGACCATCGGCCATGCCGGCTGAGGGTGATGGGGACTGTAGTCCAAAACCCCCGAAGAACATCCCATTGGCTACTTCTGCATTAAACAATACTTTTGAAAGCATGCCCCATGTTATGAAATGCTCTTCTGGTTTTATGAATGAATATGCTACTTCCAGGACTGAATATATTCCAGGTGCTTCTGAATACCAACCACTGGGAATCACAAGTGGAAAAGGCTATTTCTCCAGTTCCTCCTACTGGGCTTCCTAAAGGCATCTGGCCGGCAACTGTATGGAACAGAATGCTGAACTAGTAAGTCAGGGTTCTTCATATGTTCTTATGGACACCTATCGTACAACCTCACCAGGACTAAGTGTGCATTGACTGGAGGTTCTAGATTGTTAATGGTGCAGAACCAGGAGTGGAGAGGGGAGGGGTAGAACTGCAGACCTTGCATCCAAATAACAACAGTGTTGCCATGTGCTAGGACAGTGCAGTGGTAGGATCAGGGCAGTGCAGGAATGGCAGTGAAGTCTGTATTGTGTTCCTGCCAGTGCACCTGCACCACCCCAACCTTTCCACCATACTGTACTGGTAAGTTCAGTGATGCTAGTTCTAGGAGGGCAGGCCCATAGCACTGCTGCTCCCCATTGGCTACTCTTGTGTAGGAGCTGCATTGTTAAGGATTCTGCTCTCTATAAATGGACAGAGTGAGAGATGAACAAAATTAGAAACCATAATATCTCCCGTTGGGACTATTTCCCCGTTGCAACATGGCTGTGGGAAAATTACAGGGGCATTACAACAGTCTAATCAACCACTCTGAGACCTGGCAAATGTTTCACATTGTGTCTTTATGTCACTTGCTTTTAACTTGCCTCTAAGCTCACAAGCTCAATAGACAGTATTGTAGTGATGAATCTGTATCACCAGCTAAAGTAGTCCCATATTGAATAGATTGCAGTCAAAGAGAGATAAGAAACAAAACAAAAGCAACAACAAAATCAAGAATGATCTAGTGTTGAAGTCTTTTCAGTTCCTGTATAACTCTAATAATTCTTAACCCAGCTAGAAGTATTTAGATTCCTACATTTCAATAAAAATGCAAGTTGCCTGGACTAGTAGCTAGACTCCTGGTTCACACCATTCCTCCTTCATGAGAGTTCACAAAATGAATGTTCTGGTTGGTCTCCTAAAAGCCATGAGTATGGAAGAGAGAGAAAGAACTTAGGGAGTTTTCCTGAGCATTGAGTTCCACAGCGAAGAGGTCACCACTAAAAAGGCACTGCTTCTAAATCTTCTGAATCTCAGAAACCCAAGGCATACAAACGCTGTGGAATGGGAACCTGTAACCCTTCATATGTTGTTGAACCAACTTCCATCAACCCTGGCCAAGCATGTGGGGCAGCTATTCCCCTAAGTAAGGCCCGGTTCACAGGTTTTGCGATGAGTTGAGGTAATACACCAGAAAGAATCACTAATTATATTTTTCTTTAGATGCAACACATTCCAGGTTCAATCTGTGGATCTCCAGGAATGTTCCCAGTCTGAAATCATAGAGAGCTGCTTCCAGTCTGCATAGACAATACTGAGCTACGTGGACCAATTGTCTGACTTGGTTTAATGCAGCTTCCTATGTTTTTCACCTTCTAACTCATCCATGTTATGAAGCTTTTAATCATGAATTACAATGTGTGGCCACATTTCATCACATCTTTAACAGGTTCATTGAACTCCATGGCTCTGCATAATCCCAGCGGGGCAACTAGAATGATCATAGGGCATTTGTGAGCTGGGGGTGGGAAGAGAACTAGCAAGGGACATGACATAGGTTTATAAAATTATATGACATGGTTAGATCTCTTTCACTCTTCCCCTCTCATAGAATCATAGAGTTGGAAAGGACCCCAAGGGTCATCTAGTCTAACTCGCTGCAATGCAGGAATCTCAGCTAAAGCATTCATAACTGTTGGCCATCCAATTCTGCTTAAAAACCTCCAATGAAGGAGAGACCACAACCTCCTGAATGAGTCTGTTCCACTGGTGAACAGCTCTTATTCTCAGAAAGTTTTTCCTGACAGTAGAACTTTGAGTCACCCAATAAAATGGGCTGGCAGCAGATTGCAGACAGGGGTGGCAAAGGACTTCTTCATGCAATGGATGAATAATTTGTGGGAATAACCAGCCTCATATAACCAACATGCATAAGTCTAATTAATGCATGAAATGGTTAAGACCATAGAGTAAGCTGTCCTGCTAGGCTTAGCTCACATTTGGAGGGACTAGATAATCAAGCCTTTGTTCCCTTTCAGTCTACCAGAGAAGCTCAAAGTGTGAGGAGGCGTAAGCTGGTTGCTGCAGCTCTGATCGCATGGCTCTCACAAGACACTCTTGAGTTCCTATACCGATAATTTAGGAACTTTCACCACTGTAACTAAGCCAAGTACAACTGTCTGTACAACTTTTATGATGTATGGAAAAGCATACAAATCTGAACTTCTAACAGTTTGTATGTAAACCATGTTTTAACTTACCAAACGTGTGGTCTTTTCCTATACTGGGGGAAGAGGGAAGTTTTGGAACTCACAAGGGCATGTTTTAAAGGCCTAACAACATATATTTCCATGCTTTACTCTGCTGCATATTTTGTCATTTTAAATCTCTGCTGGGCTCTCTCAACAAAGAGTAATTGCCCCAAACCTGCATCTTTGCATCCAGGGAATTTTTCTTTCTTCTATACACCTATTTTTCTTCTTCTTGCAACCATCAGAATTGATGAAATTCACTGCCAGGAAATGTGCTGATGGCTACTGGTTTAGATTGATTACACACATTCTTGGAGGTTGATTTCACTTACTTTGTTCCATACTTTGGGGCATAAGAGGCACAGAGGCATGAGAACCCAATGGGAGGCTTGTTGGATCAGGCCAAAGGTCCATCTAGTGCAGCATTCTCTTCTCACAGTGGCTATCCAGATGCCCCAATGGGAAGCCTGTAAGCAGAACATGAGCACAGCTGCTCTGGCTGGCATCTGATTGGCCACTGTGGGAAAGAGGATGCTGTGTTACACTGACCTTTGGTCCTGTCCTGCAGGGCTCTTCATGCTTTCTTGTGGAACAGCAATGAGAAATATTTGCCTTACAGCAGCTTTAGTTGACTCACTGCTAAGAACAAGTGCAAGAATGACTCCAGAGGAATCTTGATAATGGGCCCACCATGACAAACAATATTGGAAGCTGTGGAAAAATTGCACAGGATCAGTGCCAGCCAAGACCATGTGGACAATTCCTGTGCCATGCCCTGAAACTATAGGATGAATGCTCTCTCCACAATGCTGTAACCTAAAGGAAAGTTCAGAGAATTGGCATGCGGGGGACGGGGGACGGGACGGGACGGTGTACAACTGCATCCAGGTTTGCTGTTTTCTCCTCCTCCTCCAGTACCTTGTGTCAGCACTGAGAGAGAGCCAAGTGCTGGGATAATGTCCCATGTCATCAAAACTCTCCCTGACTCTTCAAAATGCCCATTAGAAGAGAAGCTGTATATATTTATTTTGGTCAGTAGAGCTCATATAATATTTATGCATAGGTTTTCAGCTGAGTGAAACCTTCCTAGATACTGGTATTTTTGTGAGTAGAAGGATTTAGTCGACTGGAAGAATCATTGGCCTGATCCAGCAGGCTCTTCTCATGTTTTTACTGTCTTTGAAAATATAAAACACTAAAAAAAAAATCATTATTTTTAAAAAATGGCTCAAGATGCCAAAATAAACAACACAAAATGCATTTCACCAAGTCTAATAGAAACTGGAGTAGAGCTGACTCTGTGTTTACTAGTTCAGTAAATGAAAAGGGGGCATTTTATTTCGTTTTCGTTTGATAGTATATTCCGTCTGATGGAGGTTAAAATGGGCAGAGCTCCGGACAGCAGATGCAAATCTACAAAGGCCGTTACAGGTTGGTTGAGATAATGAACATGGCAGTTGCAGCTTCATCGACTGTTTGGATTTTATTTTTATTTTATTTTTTTGCAGAAATGCTTCCAAATTTGTTCTCATTGAAACTACTCCCCAATTTATTTGTCAAAAATATTTAAGCCCAAGTTTAAAATGTCAAAGGCTGTTAGCTGATTTAAAGTGATTAAATCAAACACAAATAGGCATGGACAGAAGCAGCTGCAAAAAAAACCCTGTTGGTTTGGGTTTATAGGAGCTGGAGGGCAACAGCAACAGGCTTCCCCATTCCTGCTATATGGCATTGAATAACATAAATTTTGTAGATATATTACAATTTTCAGTTGATGATTTGGAAGCTTGCATTGAAATCCACCCTCACATGCAGACTGCATGTAAAAGGTAAAGGTAAAGGGACCCCTGACCGTTAGGTCCAGTTGTGGAGAACTCTGGGGTTGCACGCTCATCTCGTTCTATAGGCCTAGTGAGCCGGCGTACAGCTTTTGGGTCATGTGGCCAGCATGACTAAGCTGCTTCTGGTGAGCCAGAGCAGTGCATGGAAATGCCGTTTACCTTCCTGCCAGAGTGGTACCTATTTATCTACTTGCACTTTGATGTACTTTCAAACTGCTAGGTTGGCAGGAGCAGCGACCAAGCAATGGGAGCTCACCCTGTCGTGGGGATTCGAACTGCTAACTTTCTGATCGGCAAGCCCTAGGCTCTGTGGTTTAGACCACAGCGCCACCCATGTAGATTCTACCAATTCTGATTTTCTGACCCTTGGCACTTAGGAAGACTGGAGCCCTTTGCACATTTAAGACCCACTGAACTCAAAGCAGCTCACTTCTGGGTAGTAGGCAAGTATAGGATTGCACTGTGTAAACCCAAAGTGGTCATTTCTTAATAAAGGACTCCTGCAGCCAAGAAGGAAAGCTGCTGCTGAACCTTAATTAAAACCGACTTGTGCCAGCAATTAGTATAAGCCCAACCCTTTGAACATATGCAAATGGATTCTTTGGCTTGGCCTCTATATACTTTAAAAAAATCATGCTTCAGAGTCTCTCCTGACCTTCCACCAGATGTTTGTCAATTCACTGTTTGCAGTCACTTGACACAGATTAAAGTGTTGCTGCTACTGCTACCACCACCAGGTAAACTATTTTTGGGGTGCAATGATATATGAGGCGTCAGCAGAGGTCCCTTTGCCAGACCCACTCTCCTCAAGTGTAGAGTCAGTGCTGGATAGCTATAGCTTTCTGACAGAATATTTGAAAACCAGTACGTTTCCGAGCACAATTCAAAGTGTTGGTGCTGACCTTTAAAGCCCTAAACGGCCTCAGTCCAGTACTGTATACCTGAAGGAGTGTCTCTACCCCCATTGTTCTGCCCGGACACTGAGGTCCAGTGCCGAGGGCCTTCTGGCAGTCCCCTCACTGAGTGAAGTGAAATTACAGGGAACCAGGCAGAGGGCCTTCTTGGTAGTGGCACCCGTCCTGTGGAACATTCTCCCACCAGATGTCAAAGAGAAAAACAACTACCAGACTTTTAGAAGACATCTGAAAGCAGCCCTGTTTAGGGAAGCTTTTAATGTTTAATAGATTATTGTATTTTAACATTCTGTTGGAAGCTGCCCAGAGTGGCTGGGCGGGGTATAAATAAATTGTTGTTGTTGTTGTTGTTGTTGTTGTTGTTGTTGTTGTTGTTGTTGTTATATAAAAATATGACTAGGATGGATCAGTTTGGTACATCCTTGTGTGGAGAACTAGCCTCATGCCAGGTAGGGGTTAAATGTTCTGACAGTTAGAACCCTCAGGGGCGGGCTTAGCCTGGGTATAAAACACCCCTCCCAGTGGGCAGTAAGTCAGTTGAAGTGTGGGCAGGAGGAGTTAGAGTTAAGTGCGGGGAGTTGAAGTGTGAGTCAAGAGATAGAGCTGGGAGCTTAGAGTCTTAGGTGGAAGTTAGCAGAGAGGATAAAGAGTTTGTGAAACGTGTTGTTATTGATATTGTTGTTGTTGTTCAGTCGTTCAGTCGTGTCCGACTCTTCGTGACCCCATGGACCAGAGCACGCCAGGCACGCCTATCCTTCACTGCCTCCCGCAGTTTGGCCAAACTCATGTTAGTAGCTTCGAGAATACTGTCCAACCATCTCATCCTCTGTCGTCCCCTTCTCCTTGTGCCCTCAATCTTTCCCAACATCAGGGTCTTTTCTAAGGAGTCTTCTCTTCTCATGAGGTGGCCAAAGTACTGGAGCCTCAACTTCAGGATCTGTCCTTCTAGTGAGCACTCAGGGCCGATTTCCTTGAGAATGGATAGGTTTGATCTTCTTGCAGTCCATGGGACTCTCAAGAGTCTCCTCCAGCACCATAATTCAAAAGCATCAATTCTTCGGCGATCAGCCTTCTTGATGGTCCAGCTCTCACTTCCGTACATTACTACTGGAAAAACCATAGCTTTAACTATACGGACCTTTGTCGGCAAGGTGATGTCTTTGCTTTTTAAGATGCTGTCTAGGTTTGTCATTGCTTTTCTCCCAAGAAGCAGGCGTCTTCTAATTTCGTGACTGCTGTCACCATCTGCAGTGATCATGGAACCCAAGAAAGTGAAATCTCTCACTGCCTCCATTTCTTCCCCTTCTATTTGCCAGGAGGTGATGGGACCAGTGGCCATGATCTTAGTTTTTTTGATGTTGAGCTTCAGACCATATTTTGCGCTTTCCTCTTTCACCCTCATTAAAAGGTTCTTCAATTCCTCCTCACTTTCTGCCATCAAGGTTGTATCATCAGCATATCTGAGGTTGTTGATATTTTTTCCGGCAATCTTAATTCCGGTTTGGGATTCATCCAGCCCAGCCTTTCGCATGATGAATTCTGCATATAAGTTAAATAAGCAGGGGGACAATATACAGCCTTGTCGTACTCCTTTCCCAATTTTGAACCAATCAGTTATTCCACATCCAGTTCTAACTGTAGCTTCTTGTCCCACATACAGATTTCTCAGGAGATGGATGAGGTGATCAGGCACTCCCATTTCTTTAAGAACTTGCCATAGTTTGCTGTGGTCGACACAGTCAAATGCTTTTGTGTAGTCAATGAAGCAGAAGTAGATGTTTTTCTGGAACTCTCTAGCTTTCTCCATAATCCAGCGCATGTTTGCAATTTGGTCTCTGGTTCCTCTGCCCCTTCGAAATCCAGCTTGCACTTCTGGGAGTTCTCGGTCCACGTACTGCTTAAGCCTGCCTTGTAGAATTTTAAGCATAACCTTGCTAGCGTGTGAAATGAGTGCAATTGTGCGGTAGTTAGAGCATTCTTTGGCACTGCCCTTCTTTGGGATTGGGATGTAAACTGATCTTCTCCAATCCTCTGGCCACTGCTGAGTTTTCCAAACTTGTTGGCATATTGAGTGTAGCACCTTAACAGCATCATCTTTTAGGATTTTAAATAGTTCAGCTGGAATATCATCACTTCCACTGGCCTTGTTGTTAGCAAGGCTTTCTAAGGCCCATTTGACTTCACTCTCCAGGATGTCTGGCTCAAGGTCAGCAACCACACTACCTGGGGTGTATGAGACCTCTATATCTTTCTGGTATAGTTCCTCTGTGTATTCTTGCCACCTCTTCTTGATGTCTTCTGCTTCTGTTAGGTCCTTTCCACTTTTGTCCTTAATTGTGGTAATCTTTGTACGAAATGTTCCTTTCATATCTCCAATTTTCTTGAACAGATCTCTGGTTTTTCCCATTCTGTTATTTTCCTCTATTTCTTTGCATTGTTCGTTTAGAAAGGCCCTCTTGTCTCTCCTTGCTATTCTTTGGAAATCTGCATTCAATTTCCTGTATCTTTCACTATCTCCCTCGCATTTTGCTTGCCTTCTCTCCCCCGCTATTTTTAAGGCCTCATTGGACAGCCACTTTGCTTTCTTGCATTTCTTTTTCATTGGGATGGTTTTCGTTGCTGCCTCCTGTATAATGTTACGAGCCTCCATCCACAGTTCTTCAGGCACTCTATCCACCAAATCTAAGTCCTTAAACCTGTTTTTCACTTCAACTGTGTATTCATAAGGAATTTGATTTAGATTGTATCTTACTGGCCCAGTGGTTTTTCCTACTTTCTTCAGTTTAAGCTGGAATTTTGCTATAAGAAGCTGATGATCAGAGCCACAGTCAGCTCCAGGTCTTGTTTTTGCTGAGTGTATAGAGCTTCTCCATCTTTGGCTGCAGAGAATATAATCAATCTGATTTCGATGTTGCCCATCTGGTGATGTCCATGTGTAGAGTCGTCTCTTGTGTTGTTGGAAAAGAGTGTTTGTGATGACCAGCTTGTTCTCTTGACAGAACTCTATTAGCCTTTGCCCTGCTTCATTTTGAACTCCAAGGCCAAACTTGCCAGTTGTTCCTTTTATCTCTTGACTCCCTACTTTAGCATTCCAATCCCCTATAATGAGAAGAACATCCTTCTTTGGTGTCATTTCTATAAGGTGTTGTAAGTCTTCATAGAATTGGTCAATTTCAGTTTCTTCAGCACTGGAAGTTGGTGCATAAACTTGGATTACTGTGATGTTAAAAGGCCTGCCTTGGATTCGTATCGAGATCAATCTATCATTTTTGAAATTGCATCCCAGTACAGCTTTCGCCACTCTTTTGTTGACTATGAGAGCCACTCCATTTCTTTTACGGGATTCCTGCCCGCAGTAGTAGATATGATAGTCATCTGAACTGAATTCGCCCATTCCTGTCCATTTTAGTTCACTGATGCCTAGGATGTCAATGTTTATTCTTGCCATCTCATTTTTGACCACATCCAGCTTACCAAGGTTCATGGTTCTTACATTCCAGGTTCCTATGCAATACTTTTCTTTACAGCATTGGACTTTCCTTTCGCTTCCAGGCATATCCGCAACCAAGCGTCCTTTCGGCTTTGGCCCAGCCGCTTCATCAGCTCTGGATCTACTTGTACTTGTCCTCCACTCTTCCCCAGTAGCATGTTGGACGCCTTCCGACCTGAGGGGCTCATCTTCCAGCGTCATAACTTTTATATGCCTGTTGTCTTTGTCCATGGAGTTTTCTTGGCAGGGATACTGGAGTGGGTTGCCAGTTCCTCCTCCAGGTGGATCACGTTTGGTCCAAACTCTCCACTATGACCTGTCCATCTTGGGTGGCCCTGCACGGCATAGCTCATAGCTTCCCTGAGTAATTCAAGCCCCTTCGCCACGACAAGGCAGTGATCCATGAAGGGTATTGATATATAGTTAATTATTAGAGGTAATAGGCCGGTAACATTTTAGAGGTATTAGGCCGGTATAGGACAACTGTTATAAGCTTATTGAACAACTTTTATTTTATCAGCAACCACAAGCTTTGTACGCGATAAACATCTTTTTAGTTCACAATATCCTCGTCTGTGGTGAATGAAGTAAGCAGGATCCAGCTAGTAGTCTGAAGGGCTGCAGCTGGGGGACTGTTTGTCGTTGGTGCAGCACTCATAGACCGTAAAACGTCCGGGGGTGGGCTGTACAGGGCGAAGGCCCGCGACATTAAAGTGGTGGCAGCGTCGGGACGAAAGATTGTCATAAAGTGGTGGTCACATTGAGATCAAAGATCTAAAGTGTTGGCAAGAAGTGCCAAGGTACAAGAAGGATTTAAGGGTGACGCATTGTGTGTGAAGTGTGAGGCTTAAAGAGGATTTAAGCAAACTTCAGTGAGACTCTACAATCTAGTCAGGAAGGGGATCGCATACACCTGGAAAGGGAGAAGGGGAATTCAGAGAGGAATTACCTGGCCCTAGGGTGTGGTGTGATAGCGCCTAAGACTGTGAGATTGTGAGAGAGTTACAAAGATACTTTGCGTTTGAAACTATTTCAGGCAGAAAGGTTTATAGTGAGAGGTCGGAAAAGTACGCTGGACAAAGTGCACTGAGGTAACTTTGGGCGTGACTTTGGACCTAAACTGTGGAAACTAAGCCTGGAGAAATAGTTTAACTGAAACATCCTTGATTTAAGTACAGAAATAATACCACCAAATAAATAGAAAATGCCACCTAGAAAGACTAAAACAGCTCTTAGGGACTCACAAGTAGAAAGCTCTGAAGAAGAAAATGGGGTTTCCCAGATTGAGGAAACCAGTACTGAAACAGTTAACAAAAATCCTGCTGAGGGGACTAGTTTTAAAGCCTCAGAGGAATTTGAGAAATGGAAACTAGAACAAGAATATAAACTGAAGGAATTAGAATTAAAGTTACAAGCTGAGGCAAAAGAGAGAGAATTAAAGTTCCAAGCTGAAGCAAAAGAGAGAGAACTGAAAGAGAAAGAAATGACCTTAGCTATTGAGAGAGAAAGAGAACGGGAAGAAAGAGAATATTTATTAGAAATGAAAAGACTTGAATTATCAGCTGTAGAAAATAGAAACAACAACAATAGTTCCACACAAAATCCTAGCAGGGTGGATTTAAAAAGATTCCCTGACTTCAGAGATAAAGACGATCCTGAAGCGTTTATCATTTCTTTTGAGAGGGCTTGCGAAGATTTTGAAGTAAAAGATGAGGAGAAAATGCAAATACTGAGAGCGCGTATTAGTGGAACATTAACAGAGATTTATTCTCAAATGCCATCTGACCAATCTAAAGATTTTGAAGCATTTAAACAGTTGGTTTATGTCAGATTCGGAATTACTGCAGAACAACTGAGACAAAAATTTAGAACAATAACAAAAGTGCGTGAGGAAACATTTGCTCAACTAGGAGCTAAAACTACAAATTATTTAAACAAGTGGCTAGAACAGGAGGGTGCTGATTCTGTGGCGAAAATAAAAGAGGTGTTCGCATTAGAACAATTTTATGACACGATTAATACCCATCTGAAGTATTTAATTAAAGAAAGACGACCTAAAACCATCCGGGAAGCTGCTAATCTGGCAGATGAAATAAATGAAATCCGAGAACACGCTTATGATGCCCCAAAATATAAGGACAAACAGTGGGAAACAAATAAGTTTAAGAGAATGCAACCGCCCACAAAGTTTACCACAGAAACTGCCAAGAAAATTTTTCCCGCCAATGCAAATGTTCCCCATAACACGACTATGACAACGGGGGAGACTGAGGGAAAAGTAAATAAATATAGTGAGGGTAAAAGGCCTGAATTAATCTGTTGGCAATGTGGGAGAAAAGGCCATCGCCAGGTGGACTGTAGAACTGAACTCAGAACTAGGAGTGCAAATACTATCCCTCAGAAGCAGACATATTGTGTCCAAACTGTGGAGACAGAGCCAACTGCCAACATGGTTGCCACGACAACCGAGGCCCAGTCAGAGGCTGATGAGTTACCAGTGGCCCAAGTTGTGAGGTGCTATATAATTCAACAAGATGACATGCTATTACACAAAACAGGAGAAGAAATTTGGGTGAATGGTAAACAATATAAAGGCTTAAAAGACACAGGGTCTCAGATTAGTATTGTACATCCTGATTTGTTAAAGCCAGAAGACTTTATTAAAGGCAAAACAATCAGTTTAAAAGGAATATCAAAACAGCCAGAAATCTTGCCAGTCGCATTAGTTAATCTGACATATAAACAATGGTCTGGAAAATGGCAAGTAGCAGTTTCACCAGAAATCCCAGCTCCAATGTTAATCGGGTGGGATCTCCTTGACCATGTACAGAGTGCATTTGTAATAACTAGGGCACAAAAACTGCGACAGTTACCTCAGGAGGAAAGGCCTGATACAATTGCTGAACTGACACAAGATACAAGTATAATGCCAGTTACAAATAGTCAAGCAGCTAGTTTTGCAGCCAAGCAGAAACTAGATACAGATTTACAGAAATATTTTCAAGCCACAGCCGTGAATACAGTATTAACCCCTGAAAGCCCGGAGCGGTTTATAGTCAACAATGGGTTGCTATACAGGGAGATTCTTTTAAAGCCTAATAGAGGGGGTAATGAGATCCACAGGCAACTGATAGTACCTACTGAATTCAGAACCAAGATAATACAACATGCACATGGCAGTATCTTTGGAGGTCACTTGGGAATCACCAGAACCAAACAAAGGGTGTCCCAAAATTTCTTTTGGCCTGGGATGGGCAAGCAAATAAAGTTATTTTGTCGAACGTGCCATACTTGCCAATTACAAGGACATGGGCAAGATAAAACGAAAGCACGTGAGAGATCTTTTGAGCCAGGACAAGATATTTTATTAATCAGATCAGTAAACAGTGACAAGTTACAACTGACATGGGAAGGTCCTTGTAAGATCATTTCAAAAATGAATGATATAAACAATATAATTCAGCATGGTGAAGGGAGGCGGGTCATGCATAAGAATATGATAAACCCAACCCAGTCACTAAACCATGAACCCAATCTAGACTACAGTAGTCACGTTGTTGAAAAAGCCTGTGATATTGGTAAAGGAATGTCTACCTGCAATATGACCAGTGACCTATCTGTGAGATCAGTTAGAACAACTAGTCATAGTTACGATAAACCATTCATCAGTTGGAAAGATAGAAAGAAAGACGTACTGGAAGTTATAGCTGGCATGGGGTCCCATCGACTTTCTATGAAAGTGAAAGTGTTTCCTACACTAGAGATTGTGTGGTGGGAAGATGGGTACCCTACTGCTCATGCAACACAAATAAATGTCCAAAATGAATGTGGTTACACAGCATCAACAGGGCTACCACGTCAAAGGCATACAAAAGTAGTCTTAAAATTGCTCGAAGTGGGAACTGATAAATCAATACAGACCAAAGATGAACTGACAACAAGGGAGATTGCTATGAGCAATAAGCAATCAGAGCTTTTTAGCCTACTTTCATTAAATGATCACGCTTGCCTAGAAAGCTTCAGCAAGCTGACTAAAAAAGAAGATATCCACAAACTTCTGAAAATAGTTCCCAGTGCATTTAAAAGCCAGACAACCAATTCTTATGCAGCTTATGATGACCTGGAGATGTGTGTACAAGTCTGCGAGCTTAAACATTTAACAGAGATCCTGAAGGAAGGAGAGGTTGAACTAAGAGAGCTTTTGACCCTGAGAAACAAGGACTCTACCCAGCTTGGGATCCACAATCGTTACAGACGCCTCGAGTGCAGAGATCGGAATGGGACGGTGTCATCTGGCCGGGGAAGACAGCTTACATCCCATCACGTTTGGCAGAGAAAAGACTGGTGCCCCGAGAAAGATACTTCTTGCGACGGTTAAGGACGATAAGGAGCGTGAAAGGATCCTAAACATCATCGCAGACGCCTTATAATGAAGACCCAAAGACAAAGGTTAAAGGACAGTTACGGTTTTTCTTGCAATAAAGACCTAATGCTGCATGAACTATTGTATATAATGTTCACAACTATATGTACTTTTACTGAAGATGTAACTGTTTATGTTATAGATAGGTAATATAGGTAAGAGTTATAAAATGTATTGTTTATGTTAATGTTTTAAACTGTTGTTTGTATCAGAGGGATACTTTGGCTAGTAACTCCTCTGATACAAACCTAAAAAGGAGGGAGGTATGTGGAGAACTAGCCTCATGCCAGGTAGGGGTTAAATGTTCTGACAGTTAGAACCCTCAGGGGCGGGCTTAGCCTGGGTATAAAACACCCCTCCCAGTGGGCAGTAAGTCAGTTGAAGTGTGGGCAGGAGGAGTTAGAGTTAAGTGCGGGGAGTTGAAGTGTGAGTCAAGAGATAGAGCTGGGAGCTTAGAGTCTTAGGTGGAAGTTAGCAGAGAGGATAAAGAGTTTGTGAAACGTGTTGTTATTGATATATAGTTAATTATTAGAGGTAATAGGCCGGTAACATTTTAGAGGTATTAGGCCGGTATAGGACAACTGTTATAAGCTTATTGAACAACTTTTATTTTATCAGCAACCACAAGCTTTGTATGCAATAAACATCTTTTTAGTTCACAATATCCTCGTCTGTGGTGAATGAAGTAAGCAGGATCCAGCTAGTAGTCTGAAGGGCTGCAGCTGGGGGACTGTTTGTCGTTGGTGCAGCACTCATAGACCGTAAAACGTCCGGGGGTGGGCTGTACAGGGCGAAGGGCCCGCGACACCTTGTACCATAGGATCTGGGCTGGCTAGGTGTCTTTTGAACGCATTATTCATGTCTAGGAGTTAAGTCCTGCACAAAGCCCCCCCCCCCCAACACGTACTACTAAAATACATTTTAACCAGTGCAATTAAGAATTCTGCCATCCAGAATATACTTCGGCAGCAGGTAATTTAACACAAAGCTCTGAATTGATTTAAGATGCTCTGTGTCTCTCTTAGTTTAATCCATAAATCGCAGGCAACTAATTAAAAAAATACCATGTACAGTATATATATCTAGCTCAAATACAGAGGCAACATGATTGAACTGCACCTGACCAGACTTGTAATGCTGATGAGATTACAAAACAGATTTAAGATAATCTAGCAAGGGCCTCCATTGCAGCGCCTTTTCATTTCCTCCTATTGTAGTCAAGTTCCTTCAGCATTCTCTTGAGGCCTCTTTCTTGCATTCATTCACTCATATGGCAGCTGTTCCCCTATAGAACCTTCTCACACGGCTGTGGTTTATGTGCATGAATAATGCAACCACATGTGAAGGGCTGTCCATTTCAGTCTGAGGACCACATTCCCTTCCAAGCAACTTTTCAGGGGCCCCATGCTAGTAAGGCCATAAGTAAAAGTGGGTAGAGTGTCAATTTTACCATTGTACAGTAGGCTGGTTTCTAAGCACACCAACATGTTTAGCGTCCTAAGAGATGAAATAAAGTAATTCTTCATGTAGTGCATAGTTGAATATGGAACTCACCTACACAGGAGGCAATGATAACTACCAACATGGATGGCTTTTTTTTTAAGGGTTAGACAAATTCATGGAGGACAAGGCTATCAGCGGGTACCAGCCATGATGGCTATGTTCTATCTCCACTGTCTCATGGCCAGCTTGGCAGGCTTCCCATAGTCATCTGGTTGGCCGTTGTGGGAATGGCATGTTGGACAAGATGGGCCATTGGCTTGATCCAGAGGGTTCATCTTATGTTCTTATCACACAACAGTATCTATACAACATCCAGGCAAACAAGAGTCCTTATCAGAGTTCAGTGACATATTATGGTCAAGCAAAAACAGTAAAATGAAGGGTCCATGAGTGATGAGCCTGAGCAGTTGCAGCTGGGAAGAGATATGACCTGAGAAGAGTTCTGAGGGCTAGATAGAGTTGCCTGAATGTGGTTTGGTATCCCTGGTGTAGATTAAGGATTGGCCCTGCAGATATTGCTGGAATAACTGGCTGGCTGGTCATAGTGTTCCACAAGTTCCAATTGTGGAACATTATTCAACCCAAATCAGCATTCTCCTTCCTAGTGAGGAGGCCATTTCATGTAAAAGGCTCATAGGGTTCTCTCCACCCATGCGGTTGGATCCAGCAGACACATCCACAACTATGTAAGACAGCTCTAGAGAGCAACTGGAAAAATATATGAAGAGAGTGCTCTTGAAGAATTGCTCCAATTGGCTAGAATCTTTTTTTTATGTATGGTGGATACAGCATGTAGTGTTGTATATACACTTTTGACAGGTTTAAGAACATAAGAAGAGCCATGCTGGATCAGGCCAAAGACCCATTTCGTCTAGCATCCTGTTCTCTCAGTGGCCAACCAGATGCCCATGGGAAGCTCACAAGCAGAATTTGAGTACAACAGTGATCTCTTCACTTGTAGAACCCAGCAACTGGTATTCAGAGGCATTATTCCTCTGACACTGGAGGTAGAACATAGCAGCATGTAGTCAAACTACAAAACTCACTCCCGCAGGAGGCAGTGATGGTCACCAACTTGGATGGCTTTTAAAGAGGATTGGACAAATTCATGGAGTGCTCTTGTGCTCATGTTCTTCTCCCTGGTTTCCCACAGGCATCTGGTTGTCTACTGTGAGATTAGAAGGGCCATTGGCCTGATCCAGCAAGCTCCTCTTATGTTCTTGTAGCCATCATGGCTAGTTGCCATTGATAGTCTTAGTTCTTTTTTGATTTTGTCTAATTCATTGATGCATGTGTAAGTAAGGGACATTGTGATAGGCCAGTCCTCTGATGCAAGGAGCTTCCTGGCAGGTGTATGGACCAAGAACATTGAGAGACTAAGTTATGCAGCAACTTCAGATACGACACATTCCCAGCCTTTTCCGAATATGATCCTCGACTTTGCATCATTCTAAAAACTCAATAAATGCCTTTCTCCATATCAGACCCTGGAATCATATTCTGAAGTCCTTCTTCATGTGCCTCCTGCATGATAGGTCTAGAGGGGTAGCAATAGAAAAAAATGGGCCTTTTCTGTGGTGGCTCCTCATTTTTGGAATGCTCTCCCCTGGGACACTCCCCTGGCACTTTCGTTCCATATTTTTAGGTACCAGGCAAAAACATTCCTCTTCTCCCAGGCCTTTGGCTAATTAAAGCATATATGACCTTTTAAACTGTTGAGGGGTTATTGTTTGCGTTTTGCGTTTTTTATATTGTAAACCACCTTGTGATCTTGGATGAAGGGTGGCATACAAATTTAATGAATAATAAAAAATAAAATAAAAGTACTTGTTGTTGTTGTTCAGTCGTTCAGTCGTGTCCGACTCTTCGTGACCCCATGGACCAGAGCATGCCAGGCACGCCTATCTTTATAAAAAGTACTGCTGTCCACCTATGCTGGGAAATGAACCTTGGATTTCTCCAGTGAGCAGGAAGGTTCTGAATTATAGTTTCTAACCAAGTCAGAAACTGTCAAGTTGGAAGGAACACTGAGGGTCATTTAGTTCAACCCCTGCAATGCAGGAATGCAATGCATTCACTCCAAAGAACAGCAGTGTGGAACTTCAGGCCTGGGTATCTAAATGAGACCCCCCCCGGCCTTTCTATATGGCCTTCTGGACTCTACCCAGAGAACCCTCTCCCTCCCTAAACCACACCCCTTGAGAAATCACCCTGAGTGTTTCTGCCTGACTGGAAGCCTTGGAACTGTTATCAATGTCTCTTGATTGCCTGGACTGAGGTTAGAGAGGGGTGTTCGAGTGTGAGTAGAAATCAGCCTACTGTACAAAAGTAAAATTCACCCCCCTCCCCGTTCCCCCCACTTTTGCATCTGGCCCCACCCACCACTGGAATGCGGCCTCCAGAAGGTTGCCCAGAAAGGAATGTGGCCCTTGGGTGGAGAATGTTGCCACAACTTTGCTCTAGAAAGGACTAGGGATTGCAGAACAAGATATAGGGCATTTAACAGAGATTCACACACACACACACACACACACACCCTTGGTGGTGTGTGTGTGTGTGTGTGTGTGAATCTCTGTTAAATGCCCTACCTCTTGTTCTGCAGTGGTGTTCTGGAGTGGTGTTCTTGTTCTGGTGGTGTGGTGTGGTGTGGTGTGGTGTGTGTGTGTGTGTGTGTGTGTGTGTGTCAATCTCTGTTAGATTAGCACATACATACAGTGAGCACATTGTTTTATCATTCAGCAATCCTGTTGTGTGTCTTGGTTTCTCTTTCCCTGCCATCAAATACAAATAAATATGTATGAAGCTGCCCTCGCAGAACAGACCTTTAACCTCTCTATTTAAAGCCATTCCATTATTTTGAGCAGCAACAGACACGGGGGGGGGGGACACACCACCCTCTTTGCAGCTCTGTCTCTACAAAAAGATGTCATGTTCGGAGGTCACTCCCTTCAGAGAAAAAGTGGTGGGGGGGTGCAGCAATATGATAGAATATATCCTCTTTGTAAACAACAACAAAAATGCCCAGAGAGATATTTTAGAATTCTGTTTAGAGAGCGGGGGGAGGGGTGAAGCTGCCTCATAGTGTGAAAAAGAGTGGAAGGGACAAATGCTTCACAGGAAATGTGCTGAGTTTGCCAGCCTTGAATTCTCCCATAGAGCAGGTTTGAGGCCCTGCGATATGGAATTTGTCAATGAAGATAAGACCCTTCTGTTACAAGATTCTAATGCTGTGCAGATGGAGGGGAAATGAGCAGAGGGGATCAGAGAGGAAGACTCCATGCTCCACACATTGTTCATGGAGCATCTTTCCATAGGAACACAAGGGGCTAATTAATCCAAGCTCGTCTATTGCTGGAAGGGCTGTAGCTCAGAGACAGAGTGTGGAGAACTAGCCCAAAGCCAGGACTAAGCAAGGTAGGGGTTAAATTTTGTGTCAGTTAGAACCCAAAGGGGCGGGCTCAGCCTGGGTATAAAAACCCCCTCCCTGTGGTCAGCTGGAGAGAGTTGGTGGGAGAAGTAAGTTGAGCAGAGAGTGAGTCAGGAGTGAGAGCTGGGTCAAGCGTCTGAGGTGTAGCATTGGTGGAAGTTAGCAGCAAGGATAAACAGTTATTGTGAAACGTGTTGTTATTGTTAATTAGTTGACTGTTAGAGGTAATAGGCCGGTATCATCTAGCAGTAATAGCCTGGTATAGGACCATCTTTATAAGCTTATTGAACACCGTTTATTTATCAGAAACCACAAGCTTTTGTACACAATAAACAACTTCTTTATTCATATAAACCTCACCTGTGGTAAATAAAGCAAGCAGGTTCCGGTTAGCAGTCTGGTGGGTTGCAGCTGGGGACCGTTTGTCGTTGGTGCTGCACTCATAGACCGTGAAACGTCCGGGGGATGCTGTACAGGGTTGAAGTGCCTGCGACATAAAGCATTCACTTTACATGCAGAAGATGCCAGGTTCAATCCTCAGCATCTACAGGTAGGACTGGGAGAAAACCCTGCCTGAAACCCTGGGGAGCTGCTGCAGGTCAGTGCAGACAATCCTGAGTCAGATGGACCAGTGGTCTGGCTCACTATAAAACAGTTCTTTTATGTTGACACTGACTGGCGGCAACTCTCCAAGGTGGGGGGATTTTTTCAAGAAATGGTGCCATTGGACCTAGGACCTTCTGCATGGAAAATTTCTACTTCCATCCCCAATGGGTAACAAGCTAGGAGCTAACACAATCAAAACGGTTCTAAGAGATATTACAACATTCAGATATATTGCCACCTGTTCGGCAATGTGTTTATTAGACCCCCTCAAGGAAGATTCTCAAAAGAATCTCAGAGGACCAGGCAGGAAACATAAGGGAATAAACTGTGTGCTATCTGGCCCCTTGACAGAAACCTGCCTTAGCAAATACACACACACACACACACACACACACACACACACACAAACAAACAAACACACGTTCAAAATGGGTCGTTTGATGTAGCTGCAATGCTCCGTAACCGCTTGACCGATTCTCTTTGAATTTGGACACAACATTCCATGGGTACATGGGAGTGATCTTGCGTACCTGGATTGCAAATATACCACACCTTTCATAGGTAGAAATATGATTTTACATCAAAAAAATTACCCCCTCCAGTGGACGTTTGAAAGTATAGCACAGTGCACCCGTTTCTACCCCCTCCTCCTCTTTTTCGGCCGTCACTGCCAGCAGAGCCAATACAAAGACAGATCGTTCTAAGACATTCCCTGACCCGCGCGGACCTGCAAACCGCCGGCCGCCATTTCCAACCTCGCGTCGCCCACTCGCAGAGCCGAGGCGCGCAAACCGCAAAACGGTAAGCCCCTGTCCACAAGTTGCTGCCTACCCCCGCCCACCTCCACAGGCAGCAACTCTCCCCCAGCCACACACATATTTTATTTATTTCAAACATATTCCTAGTATATTGCTACAGAAATGGAGGTCTTATATGATGATGAACCAATGGTAAATATATTCATATTAGTTAGCATTCTAAAAAAGAATACCGTAATGAGTAACGAGCCTGAGAGTAACGGTAGGCATTCCTTACAGCCTACCCAAATAATGTAACCAGTGTGCTCTGCTATCCTTTCCATGGTAATCAACTTTTAAATCCTATTTCTTTAACAGTTGGTCAATACGCAGACATTACTAGCTGAAAATGCTTTTTGCCACGCAGTGAAAAGCTTAGGTGGCTAGCTCATTTTTGCTGATCAAGACATAGATTGAAGAGCAGGCAGGCTATTACTACCTCTCTGTACTACCACCCCTACCCTCTCTATACTTTGGCCTTGCTGCTGAGGCAGATGAGAACCAGAGCCCAATAACATCTGGAGAACCACAGTTTCTTACCACTTCCTCGGGCATTGCAGACCTGTGGCCCTCCAGTTGTTGCTGAACTACAACTCCCATCAGCCCAACTAAGCATGGCTGAGGACCGAGGGGTGATGGGAGTTGTAGTTCAGCAGCATCTGGAAGGTCAAAGGTTCTCTGCACCTGGTCTACACTGACAGCAGCTCTCCAGGCTGAGTCTTCAGAAATTTGAGGGACTGAACCTGGGACTTTCTGTGTGCAAACAGCACCTGCTCTATCCACATGCCACAGCTTTCGTCATCGGTTGAAGTATCTTCTCTTTCAAGAAATACAGTTTTTTTTAAAATAAAATAAAATAAAATATTCAAGTTACAAATGCCAGAAGCTCAGATAAAAACATTAGCTACAGTGTATACCGCTCCAGTTTATTTTTATTCAGTAAAAGTTTTCTTTCTTGGGGGCCTGTTAGCCGTCTTTCATTTTATGTCTGTTATGCAGGGAGCTTAGGCAGTGCTGCCCACAGAGATTATGCTTAAAATATTTAACATTTAAATCCTCATTTCCTGTTGCTTCCTTTCTGATTGCCTGTCTGTTTCTCTTTTATGAACGCCTCTTAAAACACCATCTGAAATCCTCCTCCAACTCAAATCTTAGTCCCTTCTTCCAAATCACCCATTATGCTTGAAATCCCCCACTTCCTTTGTGTTGGCTAGCTACCAAATTCATCAGCTTCCCAGCTGCACTCATATAAGTACACTTTCTTTTCAGTAACTCCCTTCAAGCAAGATACATGCATATTTTAAAGACACTAATTGATACATACACACAGAGAGATATATATACTGAGTTATGCTACACAGTTCTGTATATGGGCTCATATATATATATATTCAGGGAGAGATGTCAGTGGAAAGCAAGCACTTCAGTAGCATTCTTGGGAGGCTGATTTTCTACATCTAGGGAATGAAGGAGCATTCAAACATGTCAAAGCCTACTTGTGGTTTAAAGTAGTCTGTTCCAGGAAAGGCTGTACCAGATGATGTCTCTGAACATGAAGTCCTAATCTTCACCGTGCCAGGTTTGCTAGTCATCTCTTGTGTTAGCTGCCTATCACACTTGGCACTGTGCTTCATCAGTGGTCTGACTGTGCAAATGTGAAAGCTTATCATGACTGTTATGTAATACTGGCTTCTCCATAAAGCAGAGGTTGCTAACATGGTGCCTGGGGCCCAAAGCCACCCTCAAGGTCTTCCTTTAGCACCTACGAAACCTCTGAGCTTCCCTTTACTCGCTGCCTCCATAGCTGTGAGGCCGTGAGGGTGGTTAGCCTGCCCTACTTGAAAAGTACATAGAACTCAAGGAGAAAGTTTCAACAGCAGTGCTGTTTCGACCCCTTCCAGCTCTGTGTGCTTTTCGAAGCTCACACCAATTCTTCTATGTGCAACTTCCACCCAGATCTCTTGGAAAAACAAAATGTGTACATTCCCTCCCCCCTCCCCCTCTCTCTCCTTCTCTTTTGTTAGAGGGGGTGATCTGGGTGAAGTGCCTAGGAGGGGTTGCACTCATGGCACTCACTCAAAAGTCTAAGTGTGCCCGGGGACTTAAAAAGCTTGGTGACCTCAGTCATAAACCCTAAGCCTATCAACAAGACACAGGCCCCAAAACAGCCTTACTAGAAAAAAATTAACCAATAAACTGAAACTGACAAGGGAACAAATAGAAGAAGAATACACAGCCCAACAAGGCAACGACAAGAATCCACCGACAGCATACAAATCAATATGGCTAACCTGATCCGAAACACCCACCCACCCCATTCACACATGAAAACAAAGTTCACCACAGCCAATCACAAATGAACAACCCCCAACTTCTCTCAACACCAAAGGAACACAAGCAAATAGCACCGAGAACCTGCACAAGCGACACTGACACAAAACCCCACACTTAAGTAAAATAGAAACATCGCCACTCGACCCTACCCCCACTCACCATCCCCCCTTCACCTCTTTCCCCCTTTTTCTTCTTAATGTAACACTAATGTCTCAACAAATGAAACTGATCTTTAGAAAATGTAACTTGAAAAAAGAGACATTGCACATACTTTTGTAAACCAAATAAAATAAAAAATTCCTTCCAGTAGCACCTTAGAGAACGACTAAGTTTGTTCTTGATATGAGCTTTCGTGTGCATGAACAATTCTTCAGATACGTAAACTAAGAAATATTTAATAAAAATACATTTTAAAAACAAACAAGACAGAGACCCTGAGCCAGCAAGGGAGATCAACGTATGAAAAGACAATTTTTTTATGCCTTGATTGCCCTAATACACCCACAGGAGATTGTTGTAGGAGATTGAAGCGGCTTTTCCTTATCCAAAAGTCTGGTTTGTGCAGATGGGTCAGTTGCTAAGTAGTACACGCATGTAAAAGAGCCCAGCTCCAATCCTCAACATCTCCAACTCGAGTTTCTGCCTGCCAGTGTAGACAGCACTGAGCAAGATGGGCCAGTGGTCTCACTTGGTATAAGGTAAGCTCCCTATGCTATGTCCCAGTCTGTGAGTGTGGTAGCAGGATTGTGATGTTTCACTCAGAGCCTCAGCTGGCAGATGGTAGGACTGAAGCCATGTGAGTCATGAAGACAATGTAGACAGTTCCAGAAACAAAATGCTTCTGAATACACTACTTGTCAGCTTCCTGGAAGCATCTTGCTGGGCACTGTGGTAAACAGGATACTGGCATCAGTGGAATTTAGGATTGAACTAGCAGTGGGGTTTTTTTTTGGTTATTATTATTCAATCCAGGTCTGTCCCAGACAGGTATATGGAAGTAGAAGCATGACTGGAGGTGGCTAAACCTTTCCCTTCAATTGTGGCTTACAGTCACTTGCGCTTGCTTCAGGTCGCGCGTTTTCAGGATGCGAACGTGCCGAACCTGGAAGTACTGGAACGGGTTACTTCCAGGTTTCGGCACTCGCACATTTGCAGAAGCACCGAATTACGTCACACACGTGTGCAGATGCGGCGCTGCGTGATACGAATGCTGTGCGTTGCGGACATGCCTCCGTCACGGATTACATCCGCAACCCGAGCGTCCACTGTACTTACTTGCAGCTTCTTTTCTGATATCACATTCCTGCCAGCTGGGTTTCAATACTGAGAGAGAGTCTGATTGAGAGAAAAGCATATGGTGAAAGAAAAGGGAAGCTGCAGCCAGGGGTGGGCATTGGTAATATGGCACCCGGGGCGAGGACAAACTTTGGTGCCCTCCCACTCTGTGCAGGCTCTCAAAGCTACTGTGTCATTGTTTTGTGCTCCCTCAGCTCAGCGCCATGTGCAGGAGAATCACCTGCATTGCTGTAGGGCCCAGTTAAAAGCGCTGGCATTGACCTTTAAGGCCCTAAATCAGGGATGAGGAATTTGCACCCCTCCATGTATGGTTGGACAATGGCTTTTCTCATGGGCCAGTTCATCAGAGCTTCCAGTCCATTTCCAAAGTACTAGCTTTAAACTTCAGAGGCCTAAATTAGGGGTGGGAAACCCCTCAAGGCTCACTTATCTGGTTGACCACTATGAGAACAGAAAGTGGCCATCCTTTGGCCACTCATTCATCTATCCACCAGGGTTCTTTTTATGTTCATATGGGAGTTCCTATAATACCAAATGTTATTTATTTACTTGCTTTGCCTTTGAAAAGGTTATGATTTTGTCTCCAGAAAAGGGTGAGATTATAGTAGAGAGACTCGAGGGCAATTGTTGATGTGTAGAAGTGGTGTATCCATTAAACGATAAGGAAATAAGCTCAACATTTAATATTTTTGTTATTTGATGATAGAGGATTGCCATATTGATCAAGATTTGTTTGATGAGGCCAAGAGGGAGGAGGAGGAGGAGGAGGAGTGTGGTTTGAGAAGGAAAGCAAACAGACAAGGACCCATTGATGTCCTGTGCCCAAGGGCTCCCAGGAATCTGGAACTAGTTGTGCTGGACTGGGGGGGACCAATGGCAGGGGCAGGCCTTGGTAATATGGTGCCCTGTGTGAGATAAAAATTTGACGCCCCTCCCCAGCTCTTGCACTGTCTTCCCAAAGCTGGCTAAGTGAGTTGTTGGGCTTTGGGAAGGAGGTACAGGGCTGTGGCAGGGTCCTAGAGACCTCCCACCTCTCTAAAGCTGGGCAAGTGCTAACTAGGCTTTGAGAAGGAGATGGGAAGTTGCCCCCTCAGCTCGGCACCCGGGGTGTGGGGGGGAACACACCAGTCATGCTGCCCTGAATCCTCCTGCCAATGGCTTGATTCAGCAGGACTTTTCCTATGTCCTTGTACATGCAAGGGTCATGTGACACAGGGGGCAAGTAAGGATCTACCTCTTCCTCTAAAGTTGCTGGCTTAAGAAGAGCCTACTGGATCATGCTGGTGGTCACTCTTAACTTCCTGCTCCCACAGTGGCCAACCAGATGCCTGTGGAATGCACGTAAGCAGAACACGAGCACAACAACACTCTTCTTTTTGCATTGCTGATTTAGTGTTGGACTGCCTAGCCTCACCTGACTGTCTTTTTGGCTCCAGACCACCATTACTGAAACACCTCTTACTGCAGTGGTGTGCGGTCAGTGAACTAGAGGGACTAGGGTAGTCCCCTAAATGTTCCCCTGGCGTCTCCTTCCCAAAGCCTGAGAAGCTTCTGCACAGCTTGAAGGGGACGTGTGATGCACAAGACGTCATGCATGTGGCTCCCCCCCCCCCAATCAGCCTTGCAAGCTAGCGCCTCTGGCCCTAACTGTTCCCCTATGAAAAAAAAAAACACTGCCCACCACTGCCTTACTGAGAACAGTATTGAGAACCCTTCTGCTGAGACACAGTTTGTGGGACACTAATCTTAAATCACACACACACACACACACACACACACACACTGATGGGGGCTCCTTTATTCTTAACACAGTGCTGACAGAAAGATAATGCTATCACGGATTACAGCTTTTCTGTTTTAACAGGTATTTTATGAATCTCTAGTCGGAAAGTGTAAATCTTAAAGTTGCTCATCAATAAGCAAGGGTGCTTCTCCAAATACATAATTTATTCTTTACATCTCAGTTCATCCCTCTCTCTTTGCCATAGTAAAAACAAACAATCCAAATTATTCCTTTCATGGGTTGCTAGTTTTCTTCTGTGTTCCAAATCCTTTCCCACAGGGACTGAGAGATTAATACATTCTCCTCCAATTGTATCTCAAGAGCTTGGTTGGAAATGGGAATATTTTGCAAAGAAAAAATGAGATGGATATCTCTGCAGATGGGATGATGAACCAAGTTTTTTTTTCTAACTGTAAAATATATACATATATAGATGAAGAACTGTGCAGGGCACCTAAATCATAGAAATGGTGCAAAGAATGGAATCATTGACCTCTGTAGAGCTGAGAATTTATCTTGTGAAGAAATTTAATAAAAAAAATCAACAACCAAAACTTCCATTATCATAAAGGTGATTTAGGGTTAGAAGGCTACTCTGTTTTCTCATTTTCAGAATGTTAAATTATGAAGTATCCAGAGAATTATTTCTTGGATAAGGTAAAACTTTGGCTCTATAATCATTTTTCATTGCCTGCTTCTTAACAGGGCCATTTCAATGAATTTCTCCAGGGGCGAGGATTTCTCCAAGAATTTTTTCAGGTATGGGGCTCACCATTATGAATGAGTGGCATTCTCTCTTCCCCAAGGAAAACAGATTTATTGACATTTTGCATCTTCCACAATGTCCCATTTTGGAGAATAGGTGGGTGGGGAAAATTTGAGCCATGAAAAAATAATGTTGGAAAATATTTGGCCTTAAAAAAGGGGCCAAAAAAGGGAGAACATTTGGCCTTAAAAAAGGGGGTTAGATACAGAAAAAGCTCCAAATACCCCCCTCCACAGAAAAAGGTACTCTGACTGAACTCTATTTCTTAACACTTTATATGCTTGGTGATATGTAGGGGAAGCTCAGTTGCTGGGGGAAATACATTTTTATGACTTTTAGTTCTTGTCTCCCTATACTTTTCCTGAACTTCCTGTGATTGTGACCTTGGATTGTTTCCTGACCTTGCATCCGGGTTATGTTTTGACCTACAGTTGCAATTATTCAACCCCCATTGCAAATCAAGTTTACTGTATTATCAAAATTTACAAACTTTCAGCTGTTTGCAATGAGCAAATAAAACAAAAGCAATTGAAATAACTGAACACAACAAATGCTTCAAGTGGCTCCCCCAAATTCAGCTGAAATTGCAACCTGATTTGCAGTGGGGTTTGAATAATTTCGATTGCAACTGTAGGCTGATGCTCTGTGCTGTATTTGAAACCATTCCCTCGTTGATGGTGAAGGCTTATGTCTTCTGTAACTGGCACCCCAGCCCCTGAGGGCATCCCCCGGAGCATGACAATTAGACTTAATTGCTGAAAACTGTAAATAAAGATTGATTGACTAACCATGGATGCTTCTCTAGAGGAAACTTGATATCTTTTCTTCAAAGTTTGCTTCACATCAGAGTAGTGTTCCCTGACATTGTGGTCTCCAGACATTGTTGGATGCAACTCATAGAATCTTAGAATTGTAGAGGTGGAAGGGACCCCAAGAGTCATGTTGTCCAACCCCCTGGAATGCAGGAATCTCGGCTAAAGTATTCATGACAGATGGCCATCCAACCTCTGCTTAAAAACCTCCAAGGAAAAACCTCCACAACCTCCCAAGGGAAACTATTCCACTGTCGAACGGCTCTTAAAGTCAGAAAGTTTTTCATGATGTTTAGTCGGAATCTCCTTTCTTGTAACTTGAAGCCATTGGTTCAAATCCTACCCTCCAAAGCAGGAGAAAACAAGCTCGTTCTCTCTTCCATCTGACAGCCCTTGAGATATTTGAAGATGGCTATCATACCTCCTCTCAGTCTCCTCCCATCATCCCAAGCTAACAAGGCTCAGTGAAGGCTCAGCTATGGGAGCTGACACAACAGGTGGAGTGGGGCTAGTACCTTTCTGACCCCTGTGCAATTTGCAAAATGAAAATAATGTAGTTCCAGTGAAAGGAAGTTGCAATTACTTTCTTGTAATTGCCCCACAAGGTGAGGCAAAGCAGCTGCCTCAGGTGGTGAAACCAAAGAGGCGGGCACCCTACCACCTCTTCCTCTGCCAGAGAAGCAGTGCCAACAGCAGTGCCAATGTCCAGTGAGATCTTGTCAGAAACTGGTGCTGCTGCCAGTGCTGCTTCTCCAATGCTGGCAGGGCGGGCAGGGCACTCGTGGGGGCGCCACTTCTTCAGCTTCCCAGGTGGGGCGGCACGTTCCCTGCTCTGTGTTGTGAGAAGCCGGGTGTTGTTTGAAGGGAAGATGAGGGATGGAGAAAATTGGAAGTGGGCTCTAGGTTGGTGCCTGCAATCTTGTTTCTGAAAGCTGCTGCTATAGACATTCAAAGGTCCTGGAATAAATGGTGGCTGATTCATAGCCTAAGAGTCTACCTAAGAGTTTCCAAACACTAGATGTCTGCATCCCTGAAAATCAATCCCTCTGCCTTTGAGTTACAGAGCACCTAGGATTAAAGGGTCTCTACCTAGAGGACCAGCACCTTCTCCCTGTGTCACAAGGCTTTTTGTGATGCTCTGCCACAAATTGCATTTGTCTTCACACTGCCCTATCCATTACAACCTCAAATCTAATTTACCCAGCACTCCCCCTTGTAGGTCTATTTCAGCATTAGGTTCAACCAGCCAACAAATCTGTTTATTGTTTCTTACTTTGCCCCGGATGCTTCATTCAGGGTTTTTCTTTTATTTTTGCTTTTATGAGCACCAGTCCAGACAAGAGCCCAGAGACATTAGAATTGAGAATAGATTCCTGTCCTCTTTGAGCCAAAGATCAGCTAATGAAAACATCTTGTTTCATGACATGATTTCTGGGCAGCATCAATCAAAGATGAAGGAAGAAAAGAAAGCAGGGGAAAGGCAGCTGTGGACTGAGCTTGGGCAGGCCACTTTCCCTGAAGGATTAGGACCACATGTAATTTACTCCTCGTGTGCCCCTACACTGTATCCTTCAGCAAAACAATTTGCTTTATGCTGTGCTTAACAGTGTTTGCTTATTTACACACTCCGGCAGAATTTGCTCGGCTAACTGGCTGTGAGCACCTTAGCAGATCAAGCTGACAAGAATGTGGGTGAATGTGCCGCTGTTGCATTAGTCTCAGGGTGAAGACAGATCTACTGTTAAAAGAGGACACACAGCAAGCTGTGCACGAGGCTGTTGTAATATCTTATTTTATCTGATTAGAGATAAAAGCACATATACTTGAAGTTAGCAAGAAAAGTCCATCATAAATCCAGATCTGACATGTGCTTCCCACTTTAGCAGCTGCCTCCCCCCCCCAACAAAAGAGGGGCACTTCTAAATGAGGGGTGTGGGTTTTAAGGAGTGGGTTCCGCCAGCAGGTTATCAGAAAATTTTATTCCACCTGTATAAGAGGTGGGGAACAACAAATATAAACAATACGGTAAAAACAAATACCTTAAAATGTACAGTTCACAATCTATTTCACCAAGTCTGCTAAAACAGACAACCAGATCCAGAACACAGATTTATAATCTTTTGCCATCAAACTAACTACTCTATCAAGAAACATTATTTCTCTCTCCCCCACACCCCACAAATACCCTTGATTAACCACAGCAAGTCTCTCGGTTTTATGTACTGCCTCCCTCCTCTCTTTATATCATGAAACATTGGTGAACACATATGCAAGCAAAGCATTCAGTTTTGCCTTTCTCACTATTGCTTTGCTTCAGCTATCCATCCTGTACTTTTTTAATTGTTCCATATCTCGTTTTAAAGAGAGAGAAAAATCAAAACACTTTTTAAAAAAAGTGCTGCAAAACTACTGTAGGAATTGGGAGGTGCTGAACTCATCACAGGAACCAGCCTGTTGAGATTTTTCAGGGCATGTAAGTTTATTTTAGGGTTCATGCCACTAAAATGTCTGAGCATACTGGTACTTGTTTTCCTCTTCCCTCCTCCTTGCTCTTTTTCGTGTGCCATGTGTGTTTTGTGTAAGCCTGTGAGCAGTGACAGTGTAAGCCTGTGAGCAGTGACAGTCTTTCTTAATCATATGTAAGGCCCTTTTTTAAAAAATCGGAGCCGAGTAAAAAATGCTTTAAATTAACCGTCCTTCTCTGGCTTTTCCATCTTCCCAAGCAGTTCCCTTGTAATAAAGCCCTCTGGTCACCAGGCAAGCCCTTCTCCTCCACCACCAGTTATTGACTTGACACAGTCTCTGTCCATGAATAGGTGCATTTTTCTACACATTATTGGTTGGAGGATTGTATTACAAAATTTGAAGAACTGTGAATTTTGACAGAGTGCTGTGTTTTTGCCTGTGTATTGCTTAAGGAAACATGGAATTGAGTAGAAACTGAATTTCTTCTCAATCCCTTGCATCTGCTTCAAGGGCAGGTGCTGGAGTCGAGGCTGGGAATCCAGGTATGGTTTGTGGGGTACTTGGGAGCCCAGGCAAGGGGCTGGTTAACCCAGGCTGATTGACTATGACAGCAAGATCTTCAGGATCCCTGGGTGCACTGAAGGTCTCAGAATTCCACTCCTGAGATTCCCCCTGGAGTCTTGCTAGGCTTGGACTCTGACACTGCAATGCTGCATTAGGCATGGGAGGTCTGCAGCAGAGAAGCGGCAGGTTGGAGGAATGAGTTTTAATTCTTCCTTGCTTGCTGCTATACTACTACAGCAACTGCATCTCTTTCTCCTGCCACTCTTTCCTCTTCTGAGGTTTTACCCCTGTGTCAGCAACTGAAATACTTCTGGAAAACAGAATGGGGAGCAGTTTGGGGAGTAGATGCAACAGAGCAATTACATACAGAGAAGGGTTAAACACCTGCCCAGTCGCATCTGGCTTGCAAATTGCTTCCTCATAGTTCTGTTTTGCAAACAAAAGAAGAAGATAGCTGTTGGCTGCTTATAGTTCTAGCCTAGGGCTGTAGATTATGCCATTTCTGACTAGACCTTAACAATTTGCAAAGGTTAAATGGATGTTCCTCTACCTCCTCCTTAGCAAATATCTTACCTCAACAAACTGAATGATCTGAGTATATCTGTATAGCATATATACATTACTGAGTTGCTTAGGTGCTGTGCCACTCCACAGAAGGGCATAGCACATGCCTCATAGAATCTCAGCAGATTCTGTTAGAATGAAGGAAAGATCTATGAAGAGAGGGAGGGGAGGCTTCACTAATTTGTAAATGTAATCTAAATTGTTTCTGCTGTCTTCTAAATGTCAGGTTGAAATTTTCCACTGTATCTCTCTGCCAAGACAACTCAGGGTGCTGATTTTGGCAGGCTGATGCTTGAGTCCCATTGTGTGGGAAATCTTTTTATTTTCTTTTTCTTTTTTGAAGGCATTACAGAAAACCAACCCACACAGATAAGGTGGCCAGCTTCTTTCTCTCTGGGGGTAACTACCAATTGACAAATGAGTTTGATTTTTCCTTTGATGCTCCCTGTGTATTATTGCAAATCCAGCTCAGCTCCATGGAACTGGGAGTGGGGAGGGAGGGAGGCATAACAATGCCTGAGCATCTTCTAAAGCAGGGAAGGATTTGCAGGGGGATCTTGTATTGCTTAGGGAAAGGAGGGTCATCAACCTATTCTCTAGGTGGCTGATAAACTGCTACAGTTTGAAATGAAAATACACCCCCCTCTACCTCCAGTAATACCTGGATGAGCATCATTGAGGAGAGCTGAATAGAAACAGCTAGCATGGAGAGAAAGGGATTGAAAAGACTAAATTTATTCGTGGTGTAAATTTCTTGGATTCCCAGAGAGCTCTAGGCAAGGACCCTGGGATTTTGAAGAGGGCAATGCAAAACAAACCCTGAAGGGAGGTGGGGCAAGAAATAGAAAACCAAAATGAAAATGCTTCTGATTCTCTGGAGATCAGAGTGCACAATTCAGCTTCATGGGATCCCCCCCCCCCACACATGCCAGTGGTATTTGCAAGGACACAAGTCAAGGGCAGGGATTCTTAAAAGGACTGTGCATGCAACACCAACACCTCTCTCTCACTTTCACTGCGAATGGGATGTTTGCAAATCATCAGAAAGGGAACAATTTAGACAAGGTGGTTTTCTTCTCATTTATATTGTGGATTATGAGGTGGGGTGGCTGATGAATTTTCATATAAGAAATAGCATGCATGCTGATGCGGAGAACCAAATTTATAATTGAGAAATACGAGAAACTGCAACGAACAGATTCGCCCATCCCTAATACAGCCGTTCTTGGACAGGTATATTTTGGTTGGTTCAAGGAAAACAATGTAGAAAAGTGAATGCTTAGGTGCCAAAATCCAATTCTTGGATGAGAGAACCCCAGCAGAAATTTAAATTCACAAAACATGTAGCAAAGTAAAGTGTGGAAATAAAAGTGTTATATGCCTTTTAAATTGAGTTCTAAATTTTCTCTTTTCCCTAACATAGAAAAAGAGCACACATGCTGTAAGTTTACTTACAAACACTCCAAATGTCAGTTTTATGTGCTTTTCCATACAGCATTCAGAAAAAGTTGCACAGATCATAAAACTTGGCTTAATTACAAAGTGGTGAAAGTTCCTAAATTTAGGAACTCAAGAGAAGCTTGTGAGAGCCATATGGTATGAGCTGGAGCAACCTGATCTTCTGACTAGACTCAAGGCTTAATTACCCATTTCCTCCCAAGGTAAGAAGAAGTGGCCTCACTAAGCTTGGCAGGAACAGCTTACTCTATGGTCTTAACCTCTTCATGCATTAATTCGGCTTAAGCATATTGGTTATATGAAGCTGGTTACCCCACAATCTTGACCACTATAATCCATGCATTGGTAACATTCAGGCTGAATTACTGCAATGCACACTGTGTGAGGCTGCTCTTGGGCTGAGTATGGTGGCCACTCTGCTGATGGGTGCATCTGACTAACATGTGACACCGTTGTTAAAACTTGTGCCCTGGCTGCCTATCTGCTACTGAGCCAGGTTCAAGGTCCTTTGATTAACTTACAAAGCCCTAAACAATTTAGATCCAGGGTACCTTAGGGACTGCCTGAACCCTTATATCCCAGCTTGATCACTGAGCTAATCTGCAGAAATGTCATTGATTGTTCCCCAAGTTGGCAAGGCTCATTTGACAGCAACAAAAAACTGAACCTTTAGTTTCATTGGCTCAGTCTTGTGAAATACTCTGCCAATGGGGATTCATTGGGTGCCTTCTGTGCCCTCTTTTAAATGCCTGCTGAAAACCTTTATATTATGGCAGGCTTATGCAGGCAATTAAGAACCCATTTTTCAATAATAGTTAGCTGATTTCTGATTTTAAATTACTGTATGTTTAGTTTATGGTTTTATAACCATAAATTTATACGGGGTTATTTTATAAGTTTACTGCTGTAAACTTCTGATATTTTTATGAATAGTAGTATAAAGATACATTATTTACAAATAGCATATACAAGAGGGCCAATTTTGGAAGCATTTTGACTCAACTTGTATTGGCGTGCAGGTTTTCAGAGCTCCCCTTTTTCTGAATTCACCCACATTTTAATTCAAGCCAGTGAAGAGCTGGGTCCATTCAAGTCACTGTATCCTCATGTACTCCATGTTCCCCACTACCACTTTCCATCAGGTAGTCATCAGAGTGTGCATTCAAAGTCCCTTCAGCCAAAGGAATGGGAAGCAGCTCATCATTACACCTATTGAAGAAGAAAAAATAGCAGCCTGGCATGTCTAACAACAGGTTTGCAACTGAGGAGTTACAATTCTGACTACTGGGATGAGATCAAACTCCTTTCATGAGTAATCAAAGAATGTGTCCACATTGCCTGCCTGCCTTTCCCTCCCCCAACCCCAAGTTTTGGATAATTGGACACCCCCTTTCCCTGGCATGTTAGACCCCTGCAAGTAGGCTGTATTTTGCCAGAGGCAAACTGTGCCTTTAAAAGCCTACTGCACACAACAGGGAATGCAATTTTGTATGAGTTATGAAGCAGATTCTACTGAGCAGAACAGGAACTCATGTGTTATTCAAGACCATACCATGTGGCTTGGCTCACTTACTTGGAGTCATTTTGAACAGTCACCCCTGCAGGCAAATGTCTGTGATGTGCCTGCTGTCTGCTTCCATTCTGAATTGCATAAGCTGATTCAACACAGGTGGAGCCAGGGACACAAGCTTTCTCTAGATGGTACACACTCATTTGGCATCCAGTCACTTTCCTTTTTAGAATCAGTACTATCTGTAGTTGTTTCCAGCAGCACCGAGAGGCAAGGTGGGGCTGCACCACTCATCTGGAACCTCTGGCTGGCTGAGTCACTGCAGCATACAGCGACGAAGAGAGGGAGCAGTGCAATGGTGGCAAGCTCCAATGCAGTGCAAATATACCAGGAGAAGCACCAGATTGGCACAATGCCAAGATACTCCTGGAGCCTATATTGCCACTTCCACACCCCTATCTTCCCATGCAAGCTGCACCAACAGTGGAGCAATTCCACCAAACCCACCAGAACTGGGTTTCTCAGTTGTGAAAGCAGAGTTGTGTGTTGAGACCCTGCAACCACCCCCTCAAAGATGAATAAAGACACCAGGACACAGAATATATGGTTAATGTTATTGGGCAAATTTTGGCCACAACTTTATTGGTTACAGAATGTGAGCGGTAATTAGCTAAGGCATTGGATAGACCAGACTATATCTGACTCCTGCCCGCTGTGCAGGAAGTCTGGTAAGGGTAAACCACTGGTAAGGGGAGCCCCGTCGATGCAGACCAACTCGAGCTCCCCCTGGGTTCCCGCCCTGGGCTTTGGACAAGATCCACACCCCCGGATTCCTTTAACAGAATATGCTTAAGCTTGGAGGGGCAGGCGATGGCTGGGCCTCCACTCCCCCGACATGAGGTCACCCAATGCCTAACCGCCACAAGAGCCCAAAGGCTCCTGCCAAATACCCTCACAACTGCAACCAATACCTCACGCCCTCTGTTATGTCGGCCAACCAGATATCATTTTCCCAATTAGAAAGGTGTACGCCATCATCTTGAAACAAAGCCATCTTGCTGTAAACTATAGTGGGATGCAGAATCATTCGTCCACCAAGCATGTGCACCCTCTGTGCCACTGAACGATTCAAGCATTTTTGGGTATAATCCATCGCACCTTGGGAACTACTACCATGCCAACCACATCTCTTTAGAAGCTGCGACCAAATAAGAGTCATTTTTGGAAAGTTCATTGCCATAAAGTCCAAGTCCTTTTTGATGTTTGTGAGCAAGTCCAGGCCTTTCCAACTCGGAAAATAATTTTCTCCCAGCTGCAAAACCAAAGCATCCGGGGGGGGGGGCTTGTGCCTCAGCCCTGGCCATCATGATTGGCAACATCTCCTTCCACCGCATTCCATGCCTGAAATCCAAGAAATACAGATGTACACAGGAAAACCCAGCTGGCACCCCAAGCCACTGGCAATTGCCCTCACCCAGGCCCAATGGACGAGACTGTGTCCCACAATCCCAATCTCAGCGCACTCTGATTCTGAAAAGGAAAGAAATGACAAGGTGGAATAAGTCATAGGCCTGTTTAAATTGTGGAGCTGCCACGGATATAACTTTTGAACGCATTGGATCACCATTGTCCCAAGTCTTTTATTCTATCTGCTGTCACCTCCCAGTGGGCAGCAGTTGTAGCAGCCCCAATCCTGAAGTAACGAGCAGCGAATTCCCTAGCTGGAAAGGCTGCATGCTTCGATGGCTCTACACATTACCCAAGTGAACTGCTGTCTGGCCAGACAGGACCCATCCTCATGCGCCAGGAAAGGGCCAGAACCAGGGGGCCTAAGAACAAGATACCGTTTAGTATCTTTCACAGGGCAAGGGCCACTTTGCATGGTCGTTGGCAGCCGGAGCAGGGCACCCCTTCCTTTCTGGTCAGTTTTAGAGAGACGGATGTAAATAACCAGTTCTGTTACAGAAAGCTGAATGTCGCTAAGCTGCAAGCCTCGGGATAAAGGGCCTGGGTCGCCTTCATGGACTACTTCCCCTACTCTTAGGGCACCAAAAATGCAATCGAATAGGCTGTCAAAAACAATCTGGATTCATATTTGGACCAACAAATGGAATGTAGTATGTTGCACATTTTACAGAGGAGGTCACATGTAACAGGCCTACATCCATCCATGCTTGGAGGTTGCAATCTACGCCAACCTTCAAGCGCCCTGCGTACCACAAAATCAGCGCAAGCATCCGTGAAACCACAAACCACCTCACCTACCCGGAGAGCACAAAAGAAGGCTATGGAGTACGCAGCTGAAAACAGTAGAACCTTGTACTTGGACCACCAGATACTCCTTCTTTATTTATTTATTTATTTATTTATTTATTTATTTATTTATTTATTTGAATTAGGCATAGTATGTCGTAAGTTATGGGCCTTCTACCATCGCTGGTCCATCTTAAACAGCACCATATTATTATTATTATTATTATTATTATTATTATTATTATTATTATCCACTATTTTACTGTGGCTAACCAGATACCAAGAGGAAGCTCATGGGAAGAACCTGAGCCTAGATGCTGTCGCGGTCACTCTCTCAGACCTGAGCAGCACCCCCGGACGTTTAACGGTCTATTGGTAACTGCCCCAACGACATATGGTATATCCACTGCCACCAGCCAGTATTCACTCTGGCAATGAATAACTCACTTCAGATTCGGATTGTGGTAAAAATAAAACATGTTTCTTTATTGTTTGTACAAAGCGTAATGGTTTCAAATGACTTGGTAAAATGTTTAATATAACTGTATGGTTATTCAGATAAGTATATTTCAACTCTCTACCTAGTATTCCAATAACTATCCCTAATGCCCCTGTTAATTATTCAACCTGCTCTAGCTCTGCTCATTAGCTCTATCTCCCTCTATCACTTTGACTCAACTGCCTCACTTCCAACCTCTAACTGCCTTTTCTATCCTCTCTAACTGTCATCCTTCCACACTCTAATTGCCTGGAGAGCTCCCATTGGTCAATCTCCTCCCTGCCAAGTTAACCCTTGGAGAACCTTTAGGGGTGAAACACCACAGATGCTATTTACCTTTACATACAAATCCAATTGCAACCATTTCCTAAGACCAGTGAAATGAACATCACCTTAATTCCAAATACCACAATTGGATACGTTAAGCTGAATGAACCCTGCTTTCCAAAAACCCAAGCTCCTTCTAGTGAGGGATTGGAGGTGGGTTTAAGCATTAAATCATAGACTTCCCAAGAGATGCCTGATGCCTGAGACACTGTAGGTAATTACATGTAAAAAACATGTATCTATGAATAACGGGTACCATCATATTTCCCTGAGTGGAAAATTGGGAGAAGTGTGAATTCTCAAGGATGGAGTTGACAACCTTGGCGTTATCAGCACCATGCTCAATCATCTGGGCTATAGAATTGCCATAGCATAAATGAACTATCTTTCAGACAGACCCCATGAAATATATGAACCGAACCACCCTAACTATATGCCAGTTAAATCTACAGATATTCCAAGGTCAAAACCAGTAATTATAATTAGCCAATGAAATTATGTCATTTAGATTGAGATGAGTTTGTTTGTTTGTTTATAAATAAACGACACACCATTGAAAGTAGCTGTATTCCCCTCCCTATGTGAAGGACAGTAAGGAGGACAGGGGCAAAGAAAACTTAAATAAATCCAGCTTACTTCCCAAACCGAAGGTCAGAAAGGAAGAAAAACTGCATAAATCGGAAATGGAGCACACATGGAAGCAGACTTTATCAGTAAAATCTAAATTATTTTCCAAAAGAAGACCCCTATTCCTAGCTATAGAAACAGAACAGCAAGGCTGAAAATGTTTCTCCATCCTTGGTTTGAAACACCCAGTTTGAAACACCAGGGAACAGCAGGTAGTTTAAAACAGGCACGTGCAACAGGTAGATCGTGATCACTGGCTCCCCCCAGAGAAGCTCAAGAACTTTGGCTCCCCTAAAAAAAAGCTATACATTTTAGCTCTGCAGCCCATAAAAAGAAGCTCAACAACTTTGACCTGAACCCCTAAAAAACAGGGCTTTCCTTCCTAAAAAAAAAAAAAAAAAAAAAAAAGCTCAACAACTTTGACCTGAACCTGCCAGTTTTTAACTCTGTGAGTAGATCGCAGTCTCCTGGGAGTTGGCCACCCCTGGTTTAAAACAAGAAGCAGATGTTTCCAATTTCCTCTTTCTCCTCGCATCAGAGAAGGAGAGGGCTGGAAAAGAGCAGGCTCGTTCACAAGATACTAAATTATAGTTGCACATGATATCCCAAGGAGCCTCTGTGTTAAGATAGTTGCAAAATTGAATTTAAATCCACACAGTCTCCGTTCTTCTTACTCTCTTTGATGCGAACATGAAATTAGAAATACACTAAGCGCTAAGTGTTCTAATCATTAGTGGAAGGATTAAATGAGACCAGGGGAAAAAATGGAAGAGATTAAACCGTTCCCATGCCCATCTTTGCAAATGTGATATGGATATCACCAAACATTTTGCTAAATGTTCGCTGTGCTAACCCTTCATTTCACCCACACTGTTTAAAGCGATTCCAACATTTTGTTCCTGCAGCACTTTCAAATAAGTAAGTAAATAAATAAATAAACAAACACACCCAGCTTTCTGGGATGGTTGCTTTTGAATTATTTGTATTTTAATCTCCCGGCTTGGGAAAACAGATAGAAGAGCCAAACTCTCTCCGTATCGTTAGCTGAGGTATAAATATTTGATCATGCTAATTGGCAGCGGGACAGAAGAAAGCGGAGCCATGTTGTGTAAAGAGTGATGCGCTTTTGAGGTTTTGCAGTTTTCTTTGTTTCCCTTGTGTTAAGCAGATTTCACTTGGATGGATTTTGGAGGCATTTGTCCATTTCCCCAGTTTGGGAAAGCTTTGCACTGAAGCTTAGGGCATTGTTGTTTCAGCTGTGATTAGTTCAGATGGAGAGCTTATGTAGGAGCTGGAGGCTTCACTCTGTCCTGGCTGTTGGGTCCTGATCCAGGCAGGTGCTTAGCACCCTTCCCCCAACACAAATTCATATGCAGCTACAACAGTGGCATGGAGGATCCTGCCAGCTCAACGTCTCCTCTTCTCCTGTAGTCCTAAACTGGTCAGGGACTTGAACAACTGGTAAGTGACCTCTGGTCCTGGGTAGGGATGAAGCAGAAATTCATTTTTGTTTGTATTTAAAAGCAAAGTTACCTGATTCACAATTTGTGAAACAATATGCAGACTGAACTGAAACACAACCACTGTGGGGGGGGGGTCCTTCTTTTTCATTGGAGTTTTCCAAATATGTGATGTGTACAAAAATGCATATGCTAGATTAGCAAAAATAGAGAGAGAAATGTGGACATTAATCAAAACTGCATACAAAACTATTTACAGTATCGGGTGAAATTTGCCCTAAAATGCTAACAAATTTTGATGAGAAATAATAATAAAAAATCAACAACACAAATTGCTGCAGAAATCTGGAGAACTGAATTAAAGATTGAAAAAATGAGAAACTGAGAGTACTGAAATGGATAAATCTGCCTAACCCTACCTGGGACAAGGGGTGCTTGAATCCAACAGATCTTCATGGGTGCTGGCAATGTATGGAGTTTACAGGTACGGAGGGGAGGGTGCTGCCCCTGCTTTTCCTCTCAGGAGACCCCGGGTTTCATTGCACTGCTTTAGGCCAAATTCCAATGCATCTCAGAGCACAAAAGTCTTCCAGAACAAAGCTGTGCATTATCTGCTTCCCTGGTTAGGTTGTTGTTTGAGAAATCCCACGGGACATTTTGTTATTGTTGCTCCAACACTTCACATAGGAGGTTTTTCTTTTTTTCTTTTAAGAAAGCACAACAATAGCAAAACCTTTGGGATATTTTATGCCCCAGATACTTTGAAACTGAATTCTATACGGGCACATATTTCTGCTTCCCCTAAATCCGTTTTTGTTTGAAATGTTTTTATTCCAACACTTAAGCTTGGTAAAGACTAAAAATTGGGCAAACATTTTTATACAGTAGTACCTCGGTTTCAGAACAGCCCTGTTTACAAACCATTCAGTTTATGAACTCCGCAAAACCAGAAGTAGTGTCCTGGTTTGCGAACTTTACCTCGGTCTGAGAACAGAATCTGAACGGTGGAAGGGCACCGCCGGCGGTTGGAGACCTCATTAGGGAAAGCACGCCTTGGTTTAAGAAGGGTTTCGGTTTAAGAATGGACTTCCGGAATGGATTAAGTTCGTAAACCAAGGTACCACTGTAGTTTAATGTCCTAAGCACTTTTTTTTTAACAGAAAAGAAATTGGAAATAGAAAGGAAGCTGCTATGTATGGGGTCAGACCATTGATCCGTCTAACTTAGTTAAATTGTCTGTATTGATTGGCAGCAGCTTTCCAGAGCTTCAGAGAGGGATTTCTCCTAGCCTTACCTTGAGATGTTGGAGATTGAACCTGGGGGTCTTCTGCATGCAAGACAGGTGCTCTAGCAGTGGGCTACAACCCTTTCACAAGGGTTGCTTTACGCAAGATGAATGACAGCTATTTCCATGTATGAAATTGCATGGGAATGCTGCCCTGTGTGAGAAACATATACTGTACTTTTCTGTATATAAGACAATGCTTTTTCATTAAAAAAAAATGTTAAAAACTTGGGGTCCCCATGTATAAGAAAAATACGGTATGTCCATGCACATGCAATTGTGCAATTCTGCTTCATGCCCTACCTGCTTCTTTCCAACTTCAAATCTGAGTTCATTTTGCGCAGCCTTGTTCTTAGGTAAAGTGCCTGCAGGAATGTCAAAGTAAGTCAAAAGAACTAAAACAAGATTAATGAAATAACTTGGGGGCTTGCACATCTCTGGTTTGTTTTCAGCATGTGTGCAACACTCCTCATTTGCACATTTTTCTGTATAGTCTGTATACCAGTAGTTCTTGAACCTATTTGAATGAATTAGCTTGTACTATAGTCATCAGGTTAATAAAACGCTTCTCTTCTCAGGGAGGTGAGGGGGACATAGTGTTAAGCAACTGCAGGTAATGTAGTCAAAGATCCTGGTTGATGGTATAATATCTGGGCTGGAGGAGGTGGGGAAATAAAAATGATGCAAGCTTTTAAGTACAGGCAATGACTGATCTGTGCATGTCTGACTGACACACAACTGTGTGCATCATAGCGACCTGGAAGTGGCAAGAAAAGGGGGTGGAATGAGGGGCATGATAGGGCAGGACAGAGGCGAGGCAGGGGGGGCATAATGGGGCATAATGGACTGTAATGGGGCAAGGTGGGCTCATATGCGCTCTGCCATCCTACGCAATGACCCAGAATGCAACTAGGGGTTGCCTGTACAGGCAGCAACTGTTTTGCACGTGTCTGATTGGCACACGACATGGCTGACAACACATGTGCCATTTTTGACCCTAGAAGGGGGTGGAATAGGGTGGGGCCATAACAGGGTGGAATGAGGCAGGGCAGCGAGGGGGTCAACAGGGTGGGGCTGATGCATGGGAATACCTGGAATGCAACTGCTGTGCAAATGGGGAATTTCCTGTATTCCTGAGGACCCAAAGCACTTCACTTTCATTACTGAAGACCCCAGAAGTGAAAATCCTTGACAACTGACTAATAGAAATATAGAGACAATGAACTATATAAAACTTGACTTTGCAAACAGATTTCTACCTATTTATCTACATGCACTGGCATGCTTTCGAACTGCTAGATTGGCAGAAGCTGGGACAGAGCAACGCGCAGATTCAAACTGCCGTTCGGCAAGCCCAAGAAGCTCATTGGTTTAGGCTGAGTATATTATTTACACCCTCCCCATCTGACTGGGTTGCCCCAGCCACTCCAGGCAGCTTCCAACATTCATAAAAACATGGAAAAACATTAAGCATTAGAACAAAGCTTCCTTGTCTTCTAAAGATTGTATAGTTACTTATCCCCTTGGCTCTGGGGTTGCACAACTCCATATCCTGCAACATTTCTCCAATGGAAATAGGGATGTCCTAAGGAAAAGCAGGACATTCCGGGATCAAATCAGAAATAGGGACGGCTTCTGTAAATACAGGACTGCCCCTGCAAAATAGGGACACTTGGAGGGTCTTTAGTGAGGCATTATCCTAAGGACACAATCGGACAGGTCAAAGCACTAAGGACATTGAGCTGGGATGGGGAGAGTTGTGACCTGGGAAAGAAGAATTCTGAGGGACAAATAGAGAGCCTTTGAGGGCCACATCTGGCTCCCAGGCCTGAAGTTCCCCACCCTTGGTCTTCACTGACTCTGCAGGTTCTCTCTTGGACTCTCCCATCACTTGCTACTTACTCTTTTTATCTAAAGATTCCAGGGTCCTTCTGCATGCAATGAAAGTGATCTACCCATGAGCTAGAATCTTCTCCAAGCTGCTCCTTGGACGCAACTATAAAGTTACAAGCACCCCCCCCTTTTTTTAGTTTACTCATGGGTAGAAATAAGTAAAAAGCATTACATTTTATTTTATTTTTTTACTTCCCAGAATCAAATTATAAAAGTAACAAAGAGACAGTAAACATCTTTGAGATGAGTGCCTTGTATGACAACTACTGGATCATTAACCTTAAGTGCTCTATCTTGGTCCTATTATCTAGTAAAATACAATAAGTAGTAGACTACAACAGAGAAGTAGATGGCTCATTTCCTGATTCTTTTGCAAATATGTACTGTTTTAATGCAGCCTAAGGATGGAAACTTTTTTATATAGATAGGAACATTGGGTAAATAAATGTAATTGAACAAACACATGCAGCAGAAACACGCAGTCACTTGGCTCTTACTGACTCACAAACTGGGGTGTAGCTAAATTATAGAGTACAATGCTTTGCATGTTGGAGATCCCAGGTTCAATATCTGCCATCTTTAGGTAGGGCTAAAAACCTGGAGAGCTGCTGCCAGTCAGTGTAGACCAAGAGTGGGTAGACATTAGGCTTACAGGTTCTACTTTGTCTTTTGCTATGTTAAGGGTTTAAAACGATAAGATATTATTCAAGAGCTGCAAAGTGTCCACAGCTCAAGCAAACGGTAACCCCCCACATCTGTAGGTGCAGACACATCAAGGGAGTGGGCAGACAAATATAGATTAAGGTGTTTCTTGTGCATCTCACACTCATGCACCTGTTTCTATCCTCCATTCCAGCAAGCAGGAAACATTAAAAGACTCAAATTACACACTGAAGCCGGGCAAAAAACAGGGTGCAAAGCAGAGCTGGTGAGGGGTGTGGTTTGGGGGAGAGAGTGGCCTGGGGAGAGTCTCAAGGGCCAGGGGACAGAAAGACCTGGAGGGATGAATTTGGCTGCTGGACTCGAGGTTTCCCTTCCCCAGCCTACGAGGATAGGCACCAAAGCTGTGGGTCAACAGAGGAGAGCAACCTCTGCTCTTTTGCATCATTGGTAAAAGATTGGTGCTGATGCTGTGCTGGGCTTGATAGACTGCAGTACAGTAAGTAGATTATCCTTCCAACAACACGCCTCTTTCCTTCCAATGTATTTTCCCCCTAGCGACATAGTCTGCATTTTTATTTTTACCAGCTCGCATTTCTCAGCTTGTCTCCGTGATTCATCTCGTTGCTCCCAATTAATAATTATCTATAACTCTTCTAAATGGCTTTTTTGTTGTTGCGAGTAGCTCTGTCAGGAGAATCATCTTCGGTGCCCAAAATACCTGCTGCCAGCTCAAGTTGTTGCTGTGGGCTCTTGTGTTGATCAGGCACAGAGTCTCCTTCACGTTCTCCGCACTGCTGCTTTCCCAGTGAAGCTATTCTAACTTTGCAGTCTTTGGAAAGTTAGAGGATTTCCAGAAGGATTTAGGAACAGCCTCCCCAAAGGTTCGTCATGGTTTGCCAACATGATGCCCATGGGCACCAGTGCACCCCCTACTACTTCTTATGGTTCCTGCAAAAGTTCTCAATAAATAGCCCCATATAATACCGTTTTGTTCTTTCTGCTTTGCACCAGTTCAACCCTTTGTACACAGAACATTCACACAACGCCCACATGACTGACTCTCAATGGATGCCAGGATTGGACACTTAATCTGAGCAGATGAGAGGTGCAAAGTGTTTCTCCCTGTGAATAATGGCAGCCCTAGTTGGTGTAGACGTCTTTGCCTTCTTTGACAAGGCAGCTGGATGTGGTGGTGGTGGTGGTGTTCCTGTAACATTTTGTGATCCCATCTCTTTTCCTGCTCTTGTGGGTGTGGCAGCCATTTTGTATTACGCTATGTCCCAGAAGCATCCATTTTGTGCCCACAGCACTTTCTCAATGTGTTCAACGGCTCAGAAAGGTTGGTGATCCCTAGCTTTCTCTTGTCAGTCAAATGCCTCTGTTTGTTTCTAACATCGGATATTTGGACATATCCTGCCATGGAACATGGATACCCACTATCATAGTTGGGTTCTTTTATGAATCTGTCTCTTTCTTTCTTTCTTTCTTTCTTTCTTTCTTTCTTTCCTAAGCCTTTACTCTTTTTGTGGTAGTGAGTTGCACAACTTAATTATAAGCAGTGAGTTATTTTCACTCCTGGACGTATAGTTGGTCAGCTGGATCAGGCCAGTGCTCCATCTAGTTGAACATCCTGTTCTTGCAGTTGCCAAGCCAACCAGGTGCCTGTGGGAAGCCTGGAAGTAGGGTCTGAAAACAACAGCACTATCCCGTGGATCCCAGCATGTGGTAGTCAGAAGCATACTGCCTCTGCCACTGGAAGCAAAGCAGAGCCACCATGGCTATCATGACTGATAGCCTTCTCCATTAATTTGTCTAATTCTTTTTTCAAGCCACACTTCATTAGCTGCATGATTCTTATGGGATGAATAAGCTGCAGATATATAATATTCTTTTTGTGTGGCTAGAGTAATCACTTTAGGAAAGGAGTATTAGTCCACAAACTAGATTATATTTACTCTCCTGCTCATTCTTCCGATTGATTTTATGATGGTATATTATCTATATGTAACCATCATTGACCCTGCTTCATATTTTGTGAATTGTTTGTATTGATTGAAATGGTTCATTTTATATTTTATGATTTTCTTTAAAATTAATAACAATTTTTATTTTATTTTTTTAAAAGAACTATTATGGGAGAATGTCTCCCTGATACACAGTGATGGTCTGTCCATTAAAAGTGAAAGGTGCACTGCCCCACTAATCTTAGTCTGCTCTTCACTAGCACCTGCCCACATTCATTCTTTTTGCCCTGGCAATTACCCTCCTCATTCTCAGTTCTACCCTTGTAGAATGCAGCAGGGAGAAAAATGAGGACAAAGCTAGAACTAGCTGGCTCTGCCTGTCATTGGTTTTGGCCACAGCTTCCACAAGCTTGTACTACATAGACCTTCAATCGCATCTGGCAAGGCAGTTGTTCTGGGAATGCAGAATGCTTTTTTTTTTTTTTTTTTTTACTTGTATATTGTTCCAGAACAAGTTTAATCTGACAGCAATTATCCCACCAGTCCCTGTCCCTCCCAAATTAAACCATATTTTTTCTAAAACAACATTGGTGGCCCTCCAGCCTCCTGGGACTCTCCTAGGCCACACTTTCCACCAGTGTTTTCATCTGAATGGAATGTGTCCTTAAACTCTGATTATGATTCTTGCTTGCCTGGGTGGAGGCTAGAGAGGAAGCTTGCCTACTATACCGAGTTAAGATTAATAATAATGACTCACCTACTTTTGCCTGTGGCCCCATCTACTCCTGACATGTGGTTCCTGGAAGGTTGCCTAGAAGGAAATGTGGCCCTCAGGCTAAAAGAGTTCCCTTAGCCCTGTTCTAAACCAATATCAGAATGTTACACTTGACGTTGATATAGATATAAGTAGATCAAGCCATCAATGCCACTTAAATTCTGGGTCTTGCCAAATATGATACCAGTTGCACAGGCCAATCAAATACATTCAGATACATATATGTGGCTATGACTGACCCGTTACTCCTCATTCTTTCCTAGAGCAAAAGAACAAAGTGTTATAAAATGGGATCACCATAAATGTACAGCTATTTATTTGTAGCTGTGTATGGAAAGCTGTGGCACGTTGCACAGTTGAATCTGATTGTGTTCCCGGCCTCATAAAAAAGAAAGCGGGATTGTTATATTATCCCACCACAAAGGCTATAACCCAATAAAGGACCCACAGTTAGAGAGTAATGAGAAGCTATAATTTTGAAATGCTCTTACAATGTTGAAATTTTTCCATTTGCACTCTTGCATATGATTCTGATTTCAGGCACAATTAGCACCAGAATTAGAGGTTGTTGTGTGCAAAGATGGAGTTTGAAAGAAAGGTTACCTGTGTTTGTAAGCAAGTTCATATGTTCATATGTTTAAATCCATCTGCATTTTAGCATCTCTGTTAATGCTTTAAAAAGTGGGCTACACAAGGATATTCTGATATATTGAGAAATAAACATCCTGGCTGAAGCAGTAGCATAGCATGGAGGGTCACAGGGGTGGTTGCCCCAGGTGAAAATTTGTTAGGGGGTGCAAAATTTCCACACCCGGTGCTGCCTCAGTACAGCCCTTCTGTAACTGGGCTCCGATGAACATGGCTTCTCCATTTGAACCAGGAACTGACCTCTACACACAATGGAACTCTTTTTTTCTTATCTCTGCAGCTACAATCTCCTGGGTGATATGGATGCCGTTAGGCAGTTGAATTCACATGTGTACTCTGTCTGTTTCCCTCCTCACCCACACCCTCCGTGTGGCCCTGGGCACTGGTAACCCATGCTACATCACTGGGTTGAAGTGAGCCATGTCTAAATGCTATTGAAAGCACCAAGCCTTAAGCTAATCACAAAGAACATGTTTTGTTGTGTTTCAATTTGTGATGGTGTCACCATTTCCAACAACAGCAGCAGCAACAACAACAACAACAACAACAACAACAAAACAATATTGGGCTGGCTTTAGTGCAGAGATAATAAACTTTTTCTCCAGCAAGGCCACTAGGGTAATCTGCCAAGGGCCCATGGTAGCAGTGGGGGAGGCTAGAGATGTTGGTGGGTGATCCAGTCGCAAAATAAATTTGGATTTACTGAACAGAAAAAGAGACTGCCCTGCTTCAGTTTTCATTGTGGCTACCTCCGATTGGAATGCTGAGCAATTCTATGCAGAGGTAAGTCTCTCTGGGTTTGATGGAATAAGCATATAGAGGATTGTATTACACACACCCCTTTTTTTACTATGGCAAGTGAAATTAATTTTTGTTTGACTTTAATGTGCCACAAACGTACAAGCCTAAAAATGCATGTGCACACATAACACACACAGACAGAGCAGAAGCATACCAATTTGTACTCAGACAGCTGAGTAAAAACTTCTTTCCCTCAAGGAATACTGCCAGGGTGGTGGTGAGGGAAATAGTTTGTTTGCTTTTTTTCTTTTTCTTTTTTTAAAAAAACCCTTTTAGTCAAATAAAATATGATGCTTTCCAGTTGTTCTGAATCTTCATAGAAAAGACCCCAAAAATTGACACTTTATAAAGCCAGGAAAAATAAGGAGGGAATTAACAGAAAATTTGGGGGGTGGTGGCTTTTAAAACTTAATGCTTTCCTTGGTATGAGACAAGTGCCAAGGATCTGGTAACAGGAGTGGTTGGTGGGGTGGCACGAGTGATGGGGAGCTGGTCACCTGGCTTTCCAACACCAAACATCACTGCCTGTTACTGAATGTAGGAGAGACTTGAGACTCAGCTACATTAGTCAGAAAAGTGTTTTGTATGCATTATAAACATGCAACACCAGGTGGTGTTGTAGAGCAGAAAACTTTTCTATGCGATTCTACATAGCGTTTTTTTTCTTTTGTTATAAGGATTTAATTTATGACTTATTTATAGCATTTTTTCCCCTTGTGTGTAGATCCACCCTAGGTTGTGAGGTGTTCAGCACTGTGGTGGAAGCATCCGGGTAGCTCTGCTGCCATGCCTGCAGAGCAACAAGCTCCTCACTGCCTCTTCCTTCATTCATCCCTGGTATAGCTAGACGCAGTGCTCAGGGCTGGTAAGCAAGATAAGTAATGCCACCCTTCCTGCTCCACCAAGCACTGTTGTCTGAAAGTTTTTTTCAGGTTCACACTGAAATCCAAGCAGAAGAAGGACTTAAGAATGCCCACAGTGTCTGCTTGCTCGTCTCCCACCACTAAAACTACCTCCCACTTACTTTTTCTTGCTGTTCCAGTGGTATGAAAAATGGAAGAAGGCAGGTGGGTTTCTCTTCTTCTTCTTCCCCTCTCTGATGCTAAACATCCTGTTAGAGGTGCCTGGCAGGACACACCCAGTGCACAACTATGCCATCTTTTCCCAAGGCACACCTCTCACTAGCCTTGCTTCACACCCTCCTTGAGTGTTCTTGCCTGGATGGAATATGTCCTTGAATTCTGATCCTGCCTATTGCTTGTCTGGATGAAGGATGGAGATAGGTGTGTGACTGTGTGGAAACCAGTCTGCCGTTAAAAGGTAAGATTTGCTTTTATTGCACCTCCCACTTTTGCCTCTGACCCCACCCATATGCCCCTTGCAGGCAGCTGCCCACAAGGCAGGCCACCCTCAGTCTGAAAGGGGGTTTCTTACTCATCCTGGAGATAGAGGAGAGACACCATTTGTCTCTCCCCCAACAACAACATCATTTGTCAAACCTCTGATGTTGCAAAGCTAATGCAAGAGAAGAAGTCAATCCTGCTTTGTAGACAAATGCAACACATGCAACGGAAGAAATGTCAGATCCATAGTTTCCATTAATGAGGCTTCCCTGCCTGCATAGCCGATCCATTTGCTGTATGCTCCCTGAGGGGAGGGCTTCTTCTCTCTGATTTGTATGCAAGTTCTCTGAGACATGCTGAGAAAGACAAAGAAGTAAAACAGATGGGCTTGACAGATGAAACCATCATCCTCTGGTTCTTTTTTGGCCAAGAGAGCCATTAAACCTCTGAACTAGTCGCTTGAGGGGTGTAGAACACCATCAGGTACAGGTTGATGTGTCATTAGGCAGAGGAGAAAATAACAAGGTAAGCTTTCTTAGGCACCCGCAGACTGAAGAGTATAAGGCTGAAATCCTCATGCTGCTAACTCTGGAGAAGTTCCAGCAAATATTATTCCTTTAGGTGAGCTCTTGTTGAGATGGAAAAGCTGGGTCTGAGTAGCTACATGCCACTTTATACTCTCTCTTTGCATGTGTATTACTTCCATCAGATGTGTGCCCAGCATAGCATAGGGGACACCAAAGTTGAATAGAAGGCACACACCTTTATCGCAACATAGGAAGCAGCCTTATACCTGGCCAGACTATCTGTTCATCTATCACAGTTCTGTATATTCTGCCTGGTGGCAGCTGTCCAAGATCTTCAGCATGACTGCTACCCAAACCTACTACCTGTGATCCTTTTAAATGGAGATCCTAGGGCCGAGGTGGGTGCATTGCTCAAGCACTCCCCCCCCCCAAAAAAATTATCTAGTGAAGGCCAGCTCCTTTACTCATAGTAAAAAAACAAAAACATGACTTTTATATAATTAAAATGGACAACAACCATACGAGAAATAGTGTAGGTAAGATGACCAAGCAAGTGCTAGAAATCACCACAGAATTGGTCTTACTAAACAGCTTCCAAGACAATAATGCCCACATACAACACAAAGAACTCATAATCCACCTACTCTCAGCAGCCAGAAACATCATAACCAGACACTGGAAAGACCTGTCAGGAGTAAACATGGATCAATGGTACCAAGTAGTATGGGAAACAGCCCTACCAGAAAAACTAACCAGTAACCTGAAACTGACATGGGGACAAACAGAAGAAGACATCTTCACCCCGGTGTGGTTCCCCTTCATCACACACACAGCCCAACAAGACAATGACAAAAATCTACCGACAGCATACAAATCAATATGGCTAACCTGACCAAAGACACTCACCCACCCCACTCACACAGAAAACTAAAGACCACCACAGCCAACCACAAATGAACAATCACATCCTACACCAACCCCGACCTCTCTCACCACCAAAGGAACACAAGTGAACAACAGAGAACCTGCACAAACAACACTGACACCAAACCCTACATAGATTAAGTACAATAAAAACATCATTACCCCACCTCACCCATCTCCCCATCCTGCCCACCTCACTCCCCCTTTTCTTCCTAATGTCTCAACAAATGAAACTGACTTGTAAAAATGTTACATGGAAAAAATACGAGAGAGACATTGCGCTACCTTTGTAAATCAAGAAAATCTTTAATAAAAAATACTTTTTTTAAAAAAATGGTGACAATAATAATGGTAGAAGCAGTAAAACAACAACAGTGTTATTCCCACTTCATAACAAATCTGAAACCATTTCCAGTGCTTCTGCACTTTGCTAAACATACAGCTTCTCTCATTTGTTTGATTTACAGCTGATATTCAGAGGTCACGGTTTCTAAATGGGGATGGAAAATTGAGTCATGTTTCAAATTAGTTCACATCAAGCCATAGTACCACTAATGCAAAGGTAAGAATGTTTTCTGAAGCGGGGGAAACAAAGTTAGAGGGGGATATTGCCTTGTTAAAATTAACCCCAAGCTGTCTCAAAAATTAATTACACCGTGGAGGAAGCTTTTCATTTTTCTAGTGTTCCAGTGTCAGCCTTTTCCTTATCTCTTACAGTCACACTTTTGACAATTGATTAGTACTGTTACTCTACAGAAGGAAAACACTAACGAACAGAGAGAAGATAGGGATTTAATTATTTTGGCATTTTTTAAGTCGCTCAGGGCCTTTCAGAGTATGTGTCCAACCATGTTTGAACCTTCGTGCAATATTCCCCGGCTAGGAAAAGCTCTTTAGTGTACCAAAGGAGAAACACATGGTTATAGATGGATAAATCTCTCAATTTTGGTTTCTCACAGTTTCTCATTTTTCCCCCATCTTCAGCTGAGTTCGTCATATTTCCACATCAGACGGATGTTTGTTTGTTTTTTTAAAAAGTCCATATGAAAATTAAGTGCCCATGTCTCCTCCTGATATCCACATTTCATGCTATCTTGCCCAATATGCACATTTTTGTGAGCAATGTTCACTAATATAATATACACATTTGTATGCATATTTTCCAAAACTATGGATTTCTGTCCACATTTTCTGGGGCTTGAGTAACTTCTATATGGATTTTACCTAGGACTCAAGTATGAATGAGGGAGAAATTTAAAGGCATCCTCTACATCACCCTGAGCAATTAAGCAGTAGGCAAGGTGCTGAATCGGGAGGAGACCAACTGAAATGGCTAGAGCTGGTGACCAGTGGTGGCTTGCAGGACACTCACTTGCCTTCCATAGGCAAAAGCCAGAAGTTGCTTCTCCCTAAGGGGATGCCAGTCTAAACCCCAGGCATCAAGGGACAGCAACAGCAAAGGAAGATGGTAGAGGAATCATAGTCATGCATGATAGAAATCCTCCTATCCTCACTTCTGTCAGGCAGCTTGGAAGGAATTTGGGAATCCACCAGAAAAAAGGACACCAATGATTGCTATCTCCCTGAGTACAACAACGGCCTTTATTTAATGGTAGAAGTCAATGTGGTGTACATATGGGTGTATCCAGTACTTCTCCTACTCAGTAGACCCATTGGAATTATTGGACATGAATAACAAAGGTTGATTACTTTCAGCGAGAATTAGTTGTACAATGGTACCTTGGTTTACGAACTTAATCTGTTCTGGAAGTCCGTTCCTAAACCAAAGCGTTCTTAAACCAAGGTGTGCTTTCCCATAGCAACGGGGGACTTAATTTACAAATGGAACACACTCAACAGGAAGTGAAACATGTTCTTATTCCAAGGCAAAGTTCACAAACCAAAACACCTACTTCCGGGTTTGCAGCGTTCTTAATCCGAGTTATTCATAAACTAAGCTGTTCTTAAACCAAGGTACCACTGTATATAACCCCTGATTCCAAGATAGACTTTCACCCACTGATCAGACTTACATAGTTTCAGCAAGGTTATTGCATCCTGTGCTCTCAGACCATGCAAAGACCAGCTTCTTCAGTGGAAAAAAACTGGGAACTTGTACAGTATACAGTTGCATGGACCTGCCTCTTGCTGATTTCAGCAGCGTTCATGTAGATTTGTGAACAGGATTTGTGGACTGAGAAGGCAATTTTTGAACAGGAAAAATCATCATAATTCATCAGCTAGATAGGTTCCTCAAATCAAGAAATGTATCACAATTAGTTCTACTGGAGCACTGATTGGAAATAAATTTCTTATAAACATGCTCCAGGCAGGTCTCTCGAACACCCTACCAATTAATACATACATTTCAACTTTTCTGCCATTGGAAAATTGTATTCCTTATTCAGGCAGACAATAAATCATTATGAAAATACATACAGCAGTGAAGCGGAAAATGGTAATTAATTGTACATGGGTATGGAAGGATTAAGAAGATTGAGCATAAATGGAAATGATCCGAACTTGCATTGGCTCAAGCTGATTTTCAGGCACCAAACCTTATTTGTTTACATGCACTAGTGCCCTTTGGATGCCCTAGGAAAAGGATAATGTGTTCTGAGCAAACAAAGGTCTGCTACAAGCTGATTGCATGTAATCGTTCTGCGAAAATATGCACGTGTTGGGAAGGGAGAGTTATTTCTGTAATAGCGTGACTATTATTTATTGGCTAAGTGTGGATCCCAGTGTTGTGGGCAACTAGATTTTCCTTCTGGAAAATAAATGCAAGGAAGATCTGCAGTGGGAATTTTATTAGGAACAGGAGCACATCTAACAGCTCTCCCAGGTGGAGGCAAACACTTCGAAGGACAGTCTCTCTTTTCCTTTAAATATCAGTTTCCTTGACTTTTGCCCCAAAGCCTTACATGTCAGCATCAGTGTGCATACCCCTAACTAGGATGAACAAAGGTATGCAGAAATGTTTGTGTGGAAGGGGATTGTGGATGCCCCTATGCATTGGAACCCTCTCCCATAACCTGTCAGCCAAGTTCCTTCTCTATTCCAGTGCCTATTGAAGCTCTTCCCACTTCAATAGGCCTTTCAAGTAGATATTTTCATCTCAGTCTGTACCTGTATTGGATTTGGAAGGTTTATTTAAGTTTTTTTTTCCTTTCAAAAGTTAAATAGTGATATTTTTTAAATTAATTTGGGGGTGTTTTATGTTATAGCTTAGTTGGTTAGAGCATGGTCCTGATAATGCCAAAGTCGTGGATTCAATCCCAGCTGCATATTCCTGCATTGCAGGGGTTGGATTAAATGATCCACTGTGTCCCTCCAAACCCTGCAATTCCATGATTCTAAGTGATTCATAAATAAGATAAGCAATATGTAGGCTGCATGGATGGGTACTGGCATGATTCTGGAGCTGAGCGTCATTATTATTACAATGTACGTTGCTTCGGTTAAGAAAGAATATGTAGCCATAATCATCTGTTTGAAAAGAGGAGTGTGGTGCTTCATCATGGGGGAGAAATAGGATTAAGTTTACATTTAGAGATGAGTCCTACCTAATTCACACTTTCTGAAACAATATGCAAACCAAAACAGCAATCTTCCAAAATTCTCAATTCTCTTAATTTTGCAATGCGATTCCCCAGTCAAGGTGCATGGACAAAAATGCATATACTATGCCGAATCTTGCATAAAAATGCATACATCTGTGAAGATAACATCTAAAATGCATTGTATTAGGGGAAATTGCTTTACAAGAATGTATGAAATTAGGCAAAGCTGCATATGTACATGTGTACATTTGGAGCAATTTGCACCAAAATGTTGGTTACATTTTTTTCCTGCAAACCTGTGGATAACTGAACTTAAAGTATGAGAAACAGAAAGAAAAAGAAAGTGACAGATTCATCCATTGCTACCTCCACCCCATTCTATTAAAAGTTTCCACCCAGGAACATGCTAAAGGCCAAGAGAAAAATCCCTTGATCAAAAACAAATAAATTATGCATTGTTAGTGGCTTTGCCAGTCATGTTTGGTTTGGCATACTTTGTACAACCTTGTCCTGCTGGCCTCAGTGAATTCTTCCTCCTAACCACTGCATTTGGCACCAAATAACCAAATGACAAGAGGCCTGAAAACACAATTATATCTGCTCATTGCAGACTGGGTTCAAAAAGAGGTCAAAGCAAATGCAGATGTTCAGCATTAATGTTCAAGTAGCCATTAACACTAATGTTCAAATGGTAGCAAGCAAAGAGTGTTTGCTTGGAAGGAGGGGGGGGGATGTGAATGAAGAAGAGCCAGATCAGAGACACGGACACAACAAATGTTTCTCACTGACAAAAGGCGACATAAACAATGCTCCACTGCCCACACATTTATAATTCTAGAGAAAATGTAGGAAGGCAGGGAGGGCCTCAGCCAGTCACCTAAAGGACAATGAATGCCAAGAGGTTAATTGATTGGTTGACTTCTAATGTAACTGTGCTTTTGGGGTGGTGGTGGTGGTAAAGGTTTTCTTTATTATCATTTAAATTTTGTAACGTATATAAAAACAGAGAGAGCAATTACAGCAGACAAAAAATTAAAAGCCGAAAAACAAAACTATGAAACAGGCACATAGAATGAGTAGTTGCACATGAGTTAAAACAACAAAGCCCAAGTAAGGACTGCCAACTTTATCAGACTGTATAATTCCAGATTTGCCAGGCTTGCGACGAGGGCTTGAAAATGATGGTTTTGCTGTATCTATCATAAAGGAATGCCAAATCATATAAAAAGTGTCTAGCGGTTCTAGTCCTTGTCAAAATCTCAAATTATGTGTGATTTTCTCCATTATAGCTGTATTCCAGAGTGAGCGGGACCAAGCGTCCAGTGTAAGATTCATGCTGCCAAGGTCATGTATGAGACCAACTGTCTGTGCTTTTGATGGACAACTGAGAGGGGTATCAAGGAAGTAAACAGGCAGTAAATGAGGCACAGCCTGGTGGCCTCTCTCAACAGTCTGCTGTATGTTTGGAGGCAGCGCAATTGGGGAGCTGTAGAGGAGGTAGTGACCCTGAACTGGCTCTGTGGGAACACATGATTCCTAGCGTGGTGTGGATCCTGCTTGGTGGTGTATAGCCTTACAGTGTATAGTACCTACAGTACTTTCCCTCCAGACTAAGAGCTGGGAGTGGATAAATCAGCATATGCCTAACGCTGGCTGGCACCAACACTCAACAAAGGCCTGCGCTAAGCAATGCTAGGGTACACAATAACTGAATGCTAATGGTATAACTAGATATAAAAGGTGGCTGTGTGATTAGGAGTGGTACTCCTAATCTGAATTTCTATGTTGATTCTAACATATATCACAAAGTTAGGGAAACTTTTTTTCAGCCCAAGGGCTACATTTTTGGGGGGTGGGGTACCAGGGTCTGTGTGTCAGTGGTAGGTGGAGCCAGAAATAAAAATGGGTGGGGCAATTAATGTAAACTTTAGTATAGTAGGCTACTTTCTACCCATGCTCACACATCCCCCTCTATTCTTTTCCATGCAAGCAAGAAGCAAATTTAAAGACGCATTTTAGCCAGGTAAAGAAACCTGAAGAGAGTATGAATCAGGATCACTGAAGGGCCTGATCCGGGGAAAGGGGACATGGCTGGGGAGAGTCCCACGGGCCAGGTGGAGAGACTTGTGGGAGGCGCATTTGGCCCCAGCACTTGATGTCCCATGTCCCTTATTTAGCATTTCTAATCATATGATCAGGTCTCCCTTAGGAATGATGCACTAGAAACCATACCACTGTATTGTTCCGTTTTTTAAATTTTATTTTATTGTACAGAGCAATCAACAAGAACAGAGTGAAACACTTCGTTGCCTGGGTAGTAACAGCAACAGTAGAGTGAACTCTTCGGAAGAGCTTTAGAAGCAGAGAGGGACAATTCCAGATGTTAGCAGGACTAGAGCGATACACCTACATGGTAAGCTACAGGAGAAAGCTCTCTCCTCTGGTGAGGATAGAAAATGTGGCTTCTTATGTGCTAAGTTTATCCAGCTACATTGACCCCCCCCAAAAAAAAATGCAAAGAAAGAAATGAGGTATATTGATGCAATTGTATAGACAGCTGCATCAAGATTCTGTGAAGGCTACTGTCCACTGTGCATGCTGCAATTCTCACACTAATTTTTAGGAAACTCTCCTAGTTAAACCGGAATTTAGGAGGAGTAGAAAACATGGTGCAGAACACTGGATCAACTGAAGTCATTGCGCAACAGAATGTGTTTGCACAATAGAACTTCCCTACTCTCACCTCTCCCTATTGTCCCCTTCCCTCAACCCTCTGGAACAGATTTCAAAAGATGGAGAAGAGGGAGGGGAAGCTCCATTGCACAAGCAGAATTTCTTACACTTTTATAAGGAATTTGTCAGATTCAACCCAGAAGAAAGAAAGGAATTGAACACAAAGGGAAATTTGCTCATACCTATCTTTCACCACTAATGTCTCAAGAAACAAGATACAGGATGTGAACCATTGCTCCAGAGTGGCTCTCCCTCCACCTCCCCTTCCTGGGATGCTTGTTTTTGGGATAGTGCACATTACTTGGACATGTTACTTTTACCAGTTTCCTTCATAGCTAGGGTGACTATAATTTTGGTTTGAAGGCCACATATCCCTGTGGAAAACCCTGCGTTGGGGCTGCATGGTAACACTGGGAGAGGATGGAGTGTAAAAGTGGGTGTGGACTGACAGCTTGCTAAAAAAAAAATACCTATTTAATTTAAATGAATTCATTATTTACTCTTGCATTCAACACATACTTTATTTTTTGCCTTTATGATAAAAAGCACTAATAATTCATTTGTGCTTAAAAAAACAACTCACCCACACCCCACAGAGGACACTCACTTATAATTTATGTCCTATAAATTTCATTGTAAATCGTTTGAAAAATAGTTACAAAGGGCATGTCTTCATCATGATTCAATATTTTCAACAGCATTTCAGTTGGTTTGAAAAACCCTGTCAGAGGACTACAGGATACAATGGATTACTTGCCTAATCAGATTTGGCAATTTTCATGAGCTGATAAAATATAGATGGTTCTAACTTTTATTCTCTTCCAACCAGTTTGCAAAATGCACTTTGTGTAGCTCAAGCAGAGAAGGGCAGATTATGTTCTTCTGTTCTCAGAGTTAGCATCTGTGCCGTACATGGTTTCTTCCTCTTGGTGAGTGTTGGCTCCAGGTTTGGTGCAAGATTCCTTCCATAGGCCTCTCCTCTCTCAGTGCATTGCCTTCCTCATTGCAGCAAGTGCCCATTGGGACTGGTAGGGTAGAAAGCAGGGAGCCCATGCAGTAAGTGGAGCTAGAAACAATGACAGACAGAGCTAACTAAACCCAGCTTCATTCCCATTCTCCTCCCTGTTGAATCCCACAGGAAAAAGCCATCTCCTGGACTGGAAGGAAGGCAGGTGAGAGGGGCAGGCTGTGGACAGGCTGAGGTTGGTGGGGGAGTGCTCCACTTAGCCCAGTGGACCAGCCTCCACTGTCACTAGGGTGACCATTCCTAGTCTTGCAGCTCCTAACACAGGAATATTCCCTGGTGGCTCAAGAGTAACGCACACATACACACACACAGCTATGAAATAATCGGACATTATTGCTCAATAATTTGGAGTGAGACTTTTTTAAAAAGTGTATGTTCTTGTGGGTGGGTGGGTGCATGCATGTACGCGCACACACACACACAACTTATAAATGACAGTACCTGGCATCAGTATAGGCATTGGCATGGCCCCACAAGTACGTGGCAATTTCAAAACAGATGGTACCTAAATAAGCTGTAATACACCAAGGGCAGAACTGAATACTTCCCTCCAATGCCTCCTCCTTCAGGGCTTGTTTTAATTTGGTGCCATGCTTCATATTTTTGTTGCCTAGATCTTGTTAACTAAAGAACAGGTCGAGCCCAAATAAATTGAAGCTGTTCTCAAAGTGATAGGTTTGGCATGATTTCACTGCACAACAGCTGGGTCATGATTTTCTTTCTTTTTTGTCTTTTCAAAAGCTAGAGATTTCATGGAACTTTCTTCAGATGATTACGCCTCTTAATTGTTTCCTACACAGGCTTCTTGGAGCATGCAAATTGGTGTAGCCCAACAGCCTGCTTCTTTATGGGCTGTGCGAGGAGTGATTTGCTTCACTGCGACATGCAATGGACATGCAGATCTTAGAACAAGCTCATCAGCACACAATCACTGTTACAGGGGAGGAAGAAAGTGGCTGATTAAAAAAGGATAAAGCAGAGACAGAAGCTCATTCGCTCCATGCCAAGCATACAAATGCATTCCAGGGAGATGGGAATGGAAGGTTTCCTCAACAGGTGCCAGTCTGGATGTGATTACAACTGGGATCTCTGTGCTAAAAGGCTAAGGACTGTAGTCCCACCTGGGTAGGGATGTCAATGAATTCTGACAAAAATAGGTTCGCTTATTGCCTACTGTTCCATCTCTAGAATGGAAATCAGTCCAGTGAATATGACTGGTATTCTATGTTGCTTCTGTTTTCAGTTGACAAATGATGCATAATTGATTACAGGTTTCCTACCTCCTAATCCACCTTGTGTTTCCTTTGCTTTGAAATGCATTGGGTGGACTACCATGGTGAAGTTCAATTTGGTTTGGGATCCATAAATTATCTTGGCTGCCACAAAGCTGATTTCAAACACCACCAGCAAAAAGGGGGAAGGGGGGGATGGCTATTTTGAGGCCAGCTTCTAAAGGGGTGCACACTGTAGATCATAGAACTACATTTCCCATAAACAACACACAAATTCAATATTCTTTGCTCCAGTTTCTAGCAGATAATTTTGTTGGCTTTCTCAGCAAATGTTGCTAATGCTCTGAAGACAAGAGAGGATTCAGTATGAGAAAAGCTTTACAGAGATCATTCATTAGAAAGTGTTTTCATTGCATCTGGCTTCAGAAGGGCTGCATTATGAGAAAACAAAAATGCAATCCGTTCTCCCTTTCCAAAGCAATCAAAATATTTCTTAGCACCTTGATAGCATCCGTCTATTTCGGAGCACCTTACCAATGTGATTAATCATCCCAACTGTGTAAGCAATTATTATTCCACCTGAAGGGAAATAATGCTGGTCACAGCACTAAAGCATGTTCATGGGCAGCTGGGGAATAAACACCCAAATTCTGATGCATGCTAGCTATTTGACCTTGGGTAGGTCAGTTTACACATTTTCTCTCTGTCTTCTTTGCAGCATGGTCAAAAGGATATTTGTAGCTGTGTTTTGTTTTGGTGCTAAACAAAAATAAAAGCATTATAAAAAGAAAAAAAATGCAGCAATTATGTTTGCAAAAGGCACTGGTTGGAGGAAAATAATGAAGTGCAGGATGCAATTTTATGTTCACTTGTGGAGAATCCCAGGGGGCATAAGATATTGTGGATATTGTGGACCTCTCCATCTATAACTGGTGGTACCCTCATTTTAGCAGCCACCAGGGGGCATCTTCGGGGCAAATCAAGGAGACTGTGGATTAAAAGCTCCTTTGACAGGGGAGCCTGGGGTAGGGGCAGCACAAGCTCTAGAGCTGATGTAGTTATTTCATTCCCAATGGGTGTGTGTGTGCTTATATGGGAGACTCACTCACTTTGAAGGAGGAATGTCAGGGTTATAAATGCATGCTCAGTCAGGATGGGTGGGAAATGAGGCACCGGTTCTAGATGACAAGGCAATCATCATCATCATCATCAGAATCATCATAATAAATTTTTATTTATACCCCGCCCTTCCTGATTTAAAAACCGGGCTCAGGGCAGCTAACAGCAAATATAAAACATTGATGAAAATGACTTAACGACTTAACGAACCCTGCTGTTCAGATGCTGCTGCCTCCAGTTCTTCCTCCTCCCTCAGCTGATCCAAGCGCTTCCCAGCTTCCTCTGACGGGAGACCCAGCATTTCTACACCCCCTTCTGAAGTGGCTAAAATAGAGGCCAAAGGGAAGACCCTCTCCCTCTTCCAACATAGGTTCCCACCATTTGTGCCTTCTTCTGTTTCTCCATCTCCTAATTTCTCTTCATCCATCAGAGCCTGCTAATATCCAATATCCAAGTCAGCTCCTCAGTCTCAGCAACTGGTCTCACTAAGTAAGCATGGAGGCTCTCAAGACTTGCCTAGCTGCACATTGCTTCCCCCTTCATTGTCTACTTGATCCAGTGGAATGGCCAAGGATCTTCTTGGCACGTAGGAGGTCCCAAGTTCATTCCCCAGGTAGAGATCCAGGTCTGAAATCCGGCCAATCAGTGTGGACAATACTGAGCTAGACAGACAATGGTCTGACTCCGTGTATGGCATATTCTTGTGATGTAGAAGCTGGCCAGCCTATCTTCAGCCATGTGATTTGCCTCTGACCCTTTGAACTTTGAACTGCTGTGGCCTCCCAGCTGCATCCATGTATCTGAACATGCCTTAGGCCCTGCACCCCCCCCCCAATCCGTGATCCCATGTGATAAGCCCTCACCCATATGGCTTCCTCCTTGAAATGATCTCTCAGCAGCACAGGGGCTGCTCTCAAAGATATGCTGGGTGGTCTAAATAGCACAAAAGAAGGCTACAAAAAGGTATGTATAGAATTGTTTCATTTCATTCTATTTTGAATTGTGCTTTGTCTCCCTTTTCCTATCGAGCTGTGCTGCTGCTGCTGCTGCACACAGCAGGTGAAGAGGCTGACATCTTTTACACTCCCTGGCTTATCATTGATTGGAGACAAGAATTCAGAGACTCTAGCACTGGCAAGCCTCCAATGATGCCCACCCACACACGTACAATGTTTAAAAATATACCAAATTGTATCTTACAGATGGAGATAAGGAGGTAGGAAAGATAAGGCTGTTAGAATAGACAGGCAAACCTATAACTTCACAGAAAGGTTTTCTGTGGGTAGGAAGTGCTCTGCTCCCAATTTCATTGCAGCTTGGTGTTTACATTCCTTTGCCCTTATGTCGTGACTCTGTGGTCAATGGAGATACTTCTCCTTTTTTGCCACCAGTATATATTACTGAATACAGAATTCTTAAGCAATGGATTTCATATTATCTCCTCCACCTGGATCCTGAGTGTCTGCTATTTGGCTCTGCTTTCCGAGGAAACAGAGAGACCTCTCAGGCAGCAGCACACAAATGCTCTAGTTTCCCCTGACTGTAGGAACATGCACTGTTGTGTGCCACTTCCCAAAAAGACTGAGCTGCTGGATGTGGTCAAAGTGCAGGACATTTTCCATTTAATGGCATTTGAGCCAATGACGTTCATGACTTCCCAGAACATCTGGCCAACCATTGTTGAAAACAGAATGCTCGTTGAGATGGACCCTTTTCTGAACAAACCAAGTTCTTCTTACATCCCTTGGAAAAGAGGGTGCTGTCTTATACTGAGTGAGGCCATTGGTCAATCTAGCTCAGTATTGCCAACATGGTTTCTTCCAGCTGTTGTAAACCCAACCCATCATCCCTGACTATTGGTCATGCTGGCTGGGGATGATGAGACTTGGGAGTCAAACAACATCTGGAGGCTAGCCCTGATTTTCAGTGGCTGGGCAGTGGCTCTCTTGGGTTTCAAACAAAGGAACATTCCTAGCCCTAGCTGGAGAGGCTGATGATTGAACCTAACACCTGCATACAAAGCAGATGCTCTACCACTATGGTTCTTCCTTAAATTATTACATTGGTGTCAACAGGCCTAATCTAAGGTCTTATTCACACTTCCTCTTGTTCCACTGCTTCCCCCTGGGGAAACCTGCTTTTTAGTGCTGAACTGGAGCAAACAACAATCCAGATTTTCTCTGGATTGATGTTTGCTCCGATGGAGCACTAAAGTGGGGAGGGGCGTTTCCTAGGAAAGGAATAGGGCAAGGGGGAAACTGCTCAGTCCCATGCTTTCTAGGCACAGGACAAGCAGAAGTCTGGACGACCCCTAAGTCTGGATCCAAGCCAATGGCTTCTTCTGAAATATGGATTTCAACGGTAGTGTTTAAAGTATGTGTTTAACTCACTCCAATTGAAACTCCAGGTCTTTCACAGCCCTAATGTCTGTGTTGTGCCCAACATTTGTGTGGACAGGAGGGAAGAAGCAATTTCATGATGCACAGAATTCCAGTGGTGGCACATAGCAGAGTGGAGTGATGTTTAATAGGAAATTGCTGACAGCTCTCAGTACCTCTCTGAAATTGGCCCATTAAGAGCATATGGCATTGTGCAGTGTATAGCTTTGTGCAACATTAAAACTCCACAAGGAATTGCATTCCAGGTTTGTTAGCTATGAATGGAACGTAAATGAGAGTTTTTAAAGTCCTCAAAGATGTTTAAGAAAACCCTTTTAATGCATTCATGGAATGCAATGGCAGCATTTTTATTTTTATTTTTTACATCTCATCTCGCCAGTGAAATGCTTTATGGCACAAATCATTTTATAACAAGTCTTGATATGCAGGTGGGATTTATGTCCCATTGTGGATCTGCTTCACAGATAGCATCACAAAACAGTTTGCTGGGACATTGGAAGATTAGTTAAGGCTTCCAATTTTTTTGGAGTGGGTTTGGGAGAGAAATTAGGAGGAAATAGGAAACTCAAGTGCCCAAAAGCATAGGCAGGAACTTAAGCCATTACTTCCAACCACCTTTGACTCCCATTCAACATGTCTATATAGCTCCTTTAACACATTACGCAGCCAAACAGTATATATGTAAGCATTGTCCACATGACCTGAAACCTTGTCTGGACAAAGGTTTGTGATCGTGTGGACAGAGTGTACATATTAGGGCTGTGCACCAGATTCAGTCAAATCCTGTACTGAAGTAATAGTAATAAATCTTTAATACGGTCAAAGACCAGCAAGATCCTGTACTGAAATTGGGCCAATTATGAGGGATCTGGGCTTCAGTCAAGTTCAGAGGTGAAAAACCCCAAATCTCCACGTGAGGAACATGCTGGGGCCGCCTGCCTCTTCTTCTTGCCTAATATCCCTCCCTGTGACAGCCCCAGATTGCTCCAAGCAGCCCAACTCCACTCAAGATAATCTGGGGTTGCCACCACTGAACATGCAGCCAGCAACTACATGACCTCTTTGCCCCTGTATGTGTTTTCCACGTAAAGTGTGAAAGGGAGGGTTGTTATCTGCAAATGAGAAGTCTGTATGCTTTAGCAGGTGTTCATCTTTACTCCAGCAACACACCTTCCCATTCCAAAGTTCAAAAAGTCTTTCAAGTAGATATGTCCAAAATGGGGTTTTGTTAGTTCCACATATGCAAACGAAAAGGTGGGGGGATAACCCTAATGCTCTGTGCATATGCATTCTGTAGGACATGTGGTAGGCTGGGAATTCCTAGATAGCAGCAAAACTACCATTATAATTCATAATATTCTTGTTTGTTCTGAGCATTGATGGAGCATGCAATTGTATTAGAGAATTATATTGCACAGTGTATTTTGAACAGATAATGAAGGGCTGGATGCCTACTCTAAAAAAGTTACACCTCTAAATATGGAATTCAAATCTCAGACAATGGAAACCATAATCTTCAGTAAGGGGTTTATTATAACCTGACATGCATAAGTATTGTTAATGCAAGGAGCAGTATTATGACAGAAGAACATAGGAAACTGCCTTATATCAAGTCAGATAATTGGTCCATCTAGCTCTGTATTGTCTACACAAGCAATTGTCATAGGCTGGAGCTTATGAGATAGTACTCTAAAACTTTTGGAGGGCACCAACTTGGTGAAAGCTGCTTTATGTTGACTGGCAACAGCTTTCCAGGGTTCCAGAGTGGTATCTTTCCCAGCCCTACATGAAGATGACAGAAACTGACATGAAGAATCCTGGCACAGAAAGTGCCCTCCTGAGTCTGATGCCCAATTGCTACTGGAAACTGCAGAACATAAAGCAGTTGGACCACATTCCTTACTAACAAGATACCTCACTAGCCAATCAGTTCAAATCTGCAAATAGCACCAGGCAGCCAGATTTTCAGAAATGGCGAAGATAAACCAGATGGCATTGGTGCTTAGCTTCAGATAAAGCATAGACATCCCCCACCTCTCTCTCTCTCTCTCTCTCTCTCTCTCTCTCTCTCTCTCTCTCTCTCTCTCTCTCTCTCTCTCTCTCTCTCACACACACACACACACACACACACACACTTCCCAAAAATGTTATAGTTGTTGAGAGTGTACCCATTTGCACAGGTTATCACTCTGGTATCATGGGGAAATGTCAACAGTTGAAATGATGGTTCCCATTTACTTCTGAGAAAAAACTTCTGAGGAAAAAAATAGTTTTTTAATAGTTAAAAAACCCCACTCACAAACCAACTATGCATGCCTTATGTATTTGTAGTTTGTCTGCCATATCAAGGCTTGACAAGGTATTTTATAGCAAATGAAATTCACCCCACAATAGCTTCCCCCAAATTCAGACACTCTCTCTATATTCATGCTTTTTCAGTCTTTATTAAGTTTGATCTTTTGTACAGTTATTCCATTGATTATTCAATACATAATACGCTACACACCAAAAAAGAAAACCAAAATTGTTCAACATCAAATAATACTGCTACTTTATGTCTTAAAGCCTTTAGAAATGACTTCCCTCTACCTCATTCTCATCCTTGTTGTTGTTTAGTCATTTAGTCGTGTCCAACTCTTCATGACCCCATGGACCAGAGCACACCAGGCACTCCTGTCTTCCTGGAGTGGCTCCTTAAAGGTAAAGGTAAAGGGACCCATGACCATTAGGTCCAGTCGTGTCTGACTCTGGGGTTGCAGTGCTCATCTCGCGATACTGGCTAAGGGAGCTGGCGTACAGCTTCCGGGTCATGTGGCCAGCATGACAAAGCCGCTTCTGGCGAACCAGAGCAGCGCACGGAAATGCCATTTACCTTCCCGCCGGAGCGGTACCTATTTATCTACTTGCACTTTGACGTGCTTTTGAACTGCTAGGTTGGCAGGAGCTGGGACCGAGCAACGGGAGCTCACCCCATTGCGGGGATTCAAACCGCTGACCTTCTGATCAGCAAGCCCTAGGCTCTGTGGTTTAACCCACAGCGCCACCTGGGTCCTTGGAGTGGCTCCTTACCAATTCCTTATTTTTTAACTGTGTCCTTTTCCTTCTTTTTATTCATTCATCTTACATACTGTGCATTATCTACCCATTATCTACTTTGTGAAAGTTAATCGAAGCATATTAATGATTTTGTTTGGGAACAGTGTTTTTCTAAATACTGTTCTAACAATCTAAATACTCTGTAACAATCCCACTCCTTTTTGAATTTTTGGTTAGATTGGTTCCGGATTGCCTCTGCAATTTTTGCTAGTTCTAGGAATTCACATAATTTAGTTTGCCATTCTTCCTTTATTTTCTCTCCCTTCCAATTTTTAGCAATCAGCATTCTCGCTGCTGTTGTTGCATATAAGAAAACCATCCTCTTATCATTTGGGACATCAGTTGTCAAAATGCCTAGAAGAAAGGCTTCAGGTTTTTCACAAATGTTTGTTTAAGCTTTTTTTTAAATTCGTCATAAAGAATATCCCAAAACTTTTTTAATTTTTTTCACAGCCCTGCCACATTGTACCCTCTGCTTGGCTGCACCTCCAGCATAGGCTTCAATTTGTTTTATATATTTTGGCCAATTTGCTGGGGGTCATGTACCATCTGTAAAGCATTTTCATAAGATTTTCCTTTAATGTGTAGGAAGCAGTAAACTTTATATCTCTTTTCCATTATTTTTACCAATCGTCCATCTGGATGGAGTAACCAAAGTCCTTTGACCATTTAATCATCACATCCTTAACTTCTTCCATCTCAACCTCCCGATCTAGCAGGAGTCTGGAGAAATTCAGACACTCTAGATGTTTTGGAGTTGGACATCTCCCATCAGTATTAGGTACTGTGGCCAATAGTCAGATATAACAAGAGCTGTCATCCAAAAACATATGGATGGGTACCAGATTTGGAATGAATGGCTTTAAAAATTCTCCCCTGACCCTGGGCTTGTTCACACTCTCTCCTTCACATGTGATGGGAGAATTACCTGATGAACAGCAGCTGCATGTGTGGACTAACACCATTGATAAATATTATAGTTTACATGATCTCAGTCAACAGGAAATTTCTTGGCATTTTCTGATCAGGTGAAAATAAAAGTATCATATCACCCGGCTGATATCACCCAGCTAGTCATGAGAAACTAAAGCAACGAAGTACAATGGTACCTCAGGTTACAGACGCTTCAGGTTACAGATGCTTCAGGTTACAGACTCCGTTAACCCGGAAGTAATACCTCGGGTTAAGAACTTTGCTTCAGGATGAGAACAGAAATAATGTGGCGGTGGTGCGGCAGCAGCGGGAGGCCCCATTTGCTAAAGTGGTACCTCAGGTTAAGAATAGTTTCAGGTTAAGAACGGACCTCCGGAACTAATTAAGTTCTTAACCCAAGGTACCACTGTATTGTGGTACCTATTTTTGCACCCATTACTGGGCTGGAGAACTGCATTGCAAAATCCAAAGAAGTGTGAATTTTGACGGATGATTTATTACCTGCCTTCAGCAGCAGGTCCTAGGGCAGGCTTCAACAATTTAACATTAAAATCAGTTGAAACATATTGCAGCCAGAGGAATAGGATGACCCTGAAAAACAAACATCTTAGATGTCAAAGGCCAGCGTAAATAAGTGCCTCTGTTCACATCTTTCATTGCAACTTAAATTGGGTTTTCTTGTTTGCATTTTAGTGTTGTAACCTGCCCTGGAACTTCAGGGTCAAGTTGTTTTTTAAAAAAATAAATAACATTATTATTAAAAATGAAAAATTATGGAAATAAAAAATGTGAATTTAGTAGATTCACTTTTAATTGGGAACTGAATACAGTGGTACCTTGGTTCTCAAACTTAATCCATTCTGGAAGTTTGTTCCAAAACCAAAGTGTTCCAAAACCAAAGCGCACTTTCCCATAGAAAGTAATGCAAAATGGATTAATCCATTCCAGACTTTTAAAAACAACCCCTAAAACAGCAGTTCAACATGGATTTTACTATCTAATGAGACCATTGATCCATAAAATGAACCAGGAATTCTGGAACTCAAAAACCCAGCTGAGGAGTATTTCAGAAGCACTCCACCATAGAAAATGTTGTTCATAAGGCAGTGATAAGCATAGGCAATACCACCTATGATTAAATGAGAGTCTTATGACCTCTTTTGTGTGTTTTGGATCTGAGACATCTGTGATTACAAAGCAAACAAATGCTTGCTTTGAGCCAAAAGCAGCATTTTCAGCTAGAACAAAATGTTCTAGCCTTACTTTATCATCTTTCTGACAGATGGCATGGTTGTTTATGTGTACGAAACAAATGCATCAACACAACAGGAAGCCCAGTATTCCATTAAGATTTTATAGGAGTGTCTGGATAACCTTGGGCAAAATGCAATTTCCCCCCTGGATCAGGCCAATGGCCAATGGCTCATCTAGTCCAGCATCCTGTTCTCACAGTGGCCGGCCAGATGCCTGTGGGAAACCTGGTCTCTGTGTGTATGAGGCAAACTTGACATTGGCTACAATACTGATAATCACTTGCAGAGGTGTGTAGAGGAAATACTGGGCAACTATAGAATTCACTATCAGAAGATGCAGCGATCGCCACCAACTAAGGTTGCATTCAGATGTGGGGATTATTGAATTAGTTTTAGTGGTTATAATGTTAGTGGTTCTGGACAAATTTCTAACATTCCTTTTTCCCCCAATTATTTTTTATTGAATTTCCAGATTTTAACCCAATTTTACAAATTATACAAATTATTTCCAGATTAATACAATTTTGTTTAAGTGACTTTCCACGCGCCGTTCTTGGTGTGTCCTTATCTTCTTGATGTTACTGCATTTACATATTCTTATTCAGTTATAGTTGCATTCCATTTTACAAAATTATCACTAACAGCTGCACTTTTAATGATTTCTATTGCATTGTTACATTATTAACCTTTTCATATGAAAAGTTTATGAAAAGAGTTTCTAACATTCCTTTTACAATACATTACCTGTTGTGCTGTGGAAATGTATTTTTCTTGACCAGCATACTAACATGTCGTGACATATTTCATTAAAACTAGTGGGTGTGGCATGACACAACATTATCAGACGCAGCACTTTGTGTGTGCGAGCTTATGTTTCCCCATGATTCACCCATAAAAACTGCAGGAAAGAACTGTATGTTACTTCCCCAAATTTTGTCTCATGATTTTCTGGGCTAGCAGGGTTGTAAATAGACATTTTCTGGAAGCAAATAGCATGGAAATGAGTGCTGAACTTCTACTGGATTCTGCTAGGTTTTCAGAAGTGAAAGATCATGTCTCATGTGAAAGATCACACAAAACACAAAGATTAACATGTAAGCAATTGTCAGGAAAATGGAATAGGGTGCTGTCTGGCTGAAGCCTAAGATGGCTTTAAAAGAGGAAAGAGCCTTTTAAGGCTAGTGAGAAGAGAATTAACCTTCCTTCTTCCCCATGTCTCTGTTTCTGTTGGAGCTTTTCAGAGCTACACCATATTATTGGGGGTGGGGTATGTGAGAGATCAGCTGTTGCAGCTTCTGAGAAATCTGGTTGCCGTTTCCTGCATTTGACACTTTTGAGGAACTGTCTGCTGGTTATATTATTTGTTAATACCTGTCTAAATATGAATATATTTTTTCTTTTCATAACAGACTCTGGTTTAACATGCCAGCATAAACAATATCAACTAATTTATTTTTGGATTTATATTTCCTATTGTACAATGAATTTAAAATGTTATAATGATAGTAGTAGTAGCAAAATGAATTGTTTATATGGATTCTGATATGATATTTTGAATTGATATTTTCAGCTTTAATGGTGTATTTGGACAGGGCTATGCAAATCATGCCAATTTGGGGGAGATCCTGACTTTTTCTTCACTGGGTGGAGACAGCCTTCAATTGCCATGCTTCGGTGGCAATGTTTTATTTTTACATCCATTATTGTTTGCTAGCATTTCCTTTTTTCAAAGTATGTGTTTCTTTTGGTTCTCTGCATTTGAACATAAGTTCTCTTATTGCCTCTAATAGCTTCCTTGCTTCTCATAGTTAACCACGCTGTCACCCACTTGGCCTTTCCTGTTCTACAATACACATTCTAGCCAAACCTCTATTACTGTGATGATAATGATAATGATGATGATGATGATTTATTTATACCCCGCCCATCTGGCTGGGTTTCCCCAGCCACTCTGGGCAGTTTCCAACAAAATATTAAAATAAAATAGTCTGTCAAACATTAAAAGCTTCCCTAAACAGGGCTGCCTTCAGATGTCTTCTAAAGGTCTGGTAGTTGTTTTTTTTCTTTGACATTTGGTGGGAGGGCATTCCACAGGGCGGGTGCCACTACCGAGAAGGCCCTCTGCCTGGTTCCCTGTAACTTGGCTTCTCGCAGTGCAGGAATTGCCAGAAGGCCCTCGCAATTGGACCTCAGTGTCCGGGCAGGACGATGGGGGGTGGAGACGCTCCTTCAGGTATACTGATACTGAATAATCCCCAAGCATTCCAGAGCATTTTAACCATATTGACTTCCCCTTTTCCCTTTTATGTTCATCACAGGGGTGTAGTAAGTTCTGAATGTCAAAGATGAAAGCAAACCAATTCAGACCTGATTTAAAGTCTAATCCAGTTTTGCTCATTCTAGATTATTCAATTCTAAACTGAGCTGTGCTCATTCCTTTGCTTGTACTATAGGAAAACAGATATGTCTATAGGAATACAAATGATACTTCGGGGGGGGGGGATCCAGATGCTCTATAGCTGGGATGGGGTACCTATGCCTCTCCAGATGTTGCTGGACTCCAATGCCCAACAGCCGCAGACAACATGGCTCGTGGTCAGGGATTATTGGAGTTGCAGTCCAACAATATATGGAGGGCCACAAGTTGCCTATCCCTGTTCTACAGGATGAGATAATAAACACATTATCCAGCTTCATAAAACATGCTGACCAATATGACTAGAAAAGTGTGCAAACTTCCTTTCTCCTCCTAGGACTTTTATTTTATTGTGCATTTAAGTACTGTGGGTTTTATTTTTATTTTTTTTTAATGGCCACTTCATTCATTAAATGACTCATTGTTCTTATTATCAGCACAAGTGAAGACAAAAAGGCAAAGCAATTATTAAATGATCTTCAAAAGCATTACAAGAAGGAATAACTGAATTAGAGTGACGCAATTAAGGGATGTCCACATGTCCACTTGAGTTCCATTAATGAAGAATCTGACTAAAACCTAAAAGCTTTGTTTACATTTTGCCTTTACTTAAAAGCTAAGTTCAATATGAAGGACTCTGATGCACAAAACGTAACAATTAAGCTTATAAAAAGTTGGGATGGGAGGAAGCAAAATCCTGTCACATGGTGAGTGTTGTAGTTCAGCCACATCTGGAGGGTGACAGGATCCCCACCTAGGTGCTGGTTGAATGAAACCAAATTACTGAGAACAGCTCACAAAGATATCATAATGCACAGAGTCAGTGGAGTCTTCCTTCAACAAAGTCAGTGAAGGACCAACCTGGGGATGCTCAAGTCTTCTACAGTATCAGCTGAACAAACATAAATATACAAGTTGATGAACCTAACTCTTCTACTAATAATCTAAACTGAAGAACGGCAATCCCTCCAACCTTATATCTATTAACCTGGTCTCAGCAATTTGCTAGTCATATAAGAAAGAAAGGATTTATAATGTTACCTCCTAATTTTACATGAATCTGGTTTAAATTTTATGAAATGCAATGGCATTGTGATATGGTACTCCCTTTGCATATTATAATTTTGGAACCTTGGTGCTGCATTCAGTTGATACCAACCCTATTTGGATGTTCATACCCAACATCCAACCACAAACAGTCGCCATCATGTAACAAGAAGTGTGGAAGTTCTCTCCCTGATCCTTCCATTCTGTCACCCCACTGTCAGCCTCCTCTTCCACTTTGCCTATTTGTTCCTTCACTCCCCAAGACCTTCTGAGTCAAGAGTAACCAACCTCTTTATGCCTATGGGCACACTTGGAATTTTGAAAGAGTGCCGTAGTGGATGCCCTTCCCCACACAGAAAGAGAGAAAGTGCATACAAGCATACACACTTCACTTTTCAGAGTCAGTAGAACTTTACTCAGTGAGTGTCCATTGGGGCTGGTAGGGTGGGAGGCAGGGAGACCAATGACAAGCTGCAAATAAAACAGCAGGAAGATTGGGGCTGGCTGATGGCAGACGGTGATAGGTAGGTAGGGAAGTGCCCCATTCTCCTAATGGAGTAGCCTCCAGTGACTTTGCTGCAAAAAGCCCAAAATTTAACTGCCTAATTCTTCAAAGCTATTACAACTAAATGTTCTAAGGAATTTGCATTTAATTTTGAAGTGTCAAAAGGAACCTCTGAAGTGGAACAGATAGAGAGTCATAAAATGTTCCAAAGTCATCCATAGATAGGAGAGTTTTAAGGGGCCCAAAGTATTCCCACACTTACATCCTTCTCTCTTTTGGAGAAATGTGATGAGACAGACATCCTGCTGCAGAAGAAATATTTGCAAATGGAGATAATGGAGAGACACTGAAGATTCACCTTTAGCTGACTGACTTCTTAAACAGACTGAATCTTGGCATAAGCACCTTAATTCAAACACTTGTCACCAAAGATGCACTTGGAAAGGAATGACCACTGCAGAATATCTAGCAATTGGAACTGAAGAGAAAGCAAGTCAGTTGATGCTGCACCATATACTGAAGGCTGGAAATATATGAGTTCATCCTGAGAAATGTAAGAAGGCATTGCTTTCTTCTTCACCATGCCTTCATCACATGCAACAGTGTTTCTGTTCAATTACAGATCATCTTCCACCCAAAACTACATTATCCACTGTGGTGAGGTTTCATTAAACTGTCATTATGTTATTCTACGCCATGCAAAGGAAACACAAGGCAATGGTGGACGGCACATCATATGCAGACTGAAAATAACAGCAATTAATACTGAATGTATTCACTGGATTAATTTCCATTCCGAATAGTGGATGAATAAGCAAACATCACCAATTTATGCTCTCATTTTTTGTTTAATTCTGCAAAATCCCTACTCACTCTCCACTTCCTCCTTTACTGCTATATGCTGGGGAACAATGATTTATTTCCCATGAAACACCCTGGCCATCTGGGGGGAAGGCAAGCTCAGAAGCAGTAAATCAATGTATATTTTTCACTATGGCTGCCATCTATATTTTATCACACATGTGGCAGTGAAGCCTCTCAGATTGACTTATTGAGGTGCCCTCCAGATGTTGTGAACTCCAACTCCCATCAGACCCAGCCGGCATGGCCACTGGACAGAGATGGTGGGAGTCATAGTCCATCAACATCTGGAAGCAGGGGCACAAACTACTGGGGCTCCAACCCTTTAGCCTCCCCCATTGTTTATTTGGGGAGGACCACCCCTATGTTCAAAAACATCGGGTCCAAATGCGGAACTCAGCATGGTGCAGCTTCAGTGGTGAGCTCCTTCTCCTTCTCTTGCTGTGGAAGCAGCCCCTGGCAGGGGGCGGTGTCAGGAGGCGGAGGAACCATCAGCCATTGAACCCATGCTGCCACCATGTTCTGCTCTGCCCCCTGGCTCCTCCCAATGTCCTGATATGGCATTGAGCCCCCCCCCCAACCCGCGCGTGCGCGCACCTCACAGGTTGGCATTTCTGTCTGGAAGGAACCAAGTGTCATGAATTGGCTGGATGCAGAGGAGTGGTGGGAGGCCCAAGCTGGGGAACTCCCACAGGAATCCACAGGGGAAGAAGACTCAGAGCCAGGAGATTGGTGGTGGGACAATGATGCATGCTCAGAGGTAGAAGAGGGAGCAGACCTGGAGGAGAAGGTGTCAGAAGCTGAAAAGGCAACAGGGTTTAGTGAGCAGGAAGCTCCACCCCCACCCCAGAACACAGAGTCACCCCAGAACACAGAGTCTCCCAGAACACAGAGATAAATGAAGATGGTGGAGCAATGAGAGACAAGACGACAGAGCCTTAGACTGCTGGGAAAGGAACAAGGAGAGGATCCTTGGGGCATGACCTACTAGGAAGAGTTGCTGTGATCACTAGGTGTGTGCTGTTCAGGTTTCTTTAAATAAAGAGTTAATTTCACTGACACTGGGTGCTTTATTGTTTTATTGCTGACCTATGCCTGAATCTAGCTCCTGACATCAAGGTGGCTGTCCCTAAGTAGGGATCAATACATCTGTCAATTTCATTTCTTTAGGTTTATAATTTTTCCAATTTTAAATTCTGTGCTCCACATTTCCACAGCAGTTTCCCAGGTCTCGTTAATTTAATTAGTCAGCATTTTAGTGCAATTTATTCCTAATAAACACATTTTATACACAGTTTTATGTAATATACACATTTCACCAAGCAATTTCCCCTAATAACATGAATTCCTGTATGCTTTTTTCACTAAAATATACATTTTATCCACATTCCCCCCTTCATATGTGCATTTACGCACATATTGTTTGGCCGCAGAAGGATAGCTATGTGTCAGTCCACATTTGGACTGAGAATTACACATAATGTAGATTCTTATTAAAATTCACCTTCCTTTCTATTCCTGTGCTTGCATTCAGATATGAGTCTAGAACATTACCCAAAGTCTATGAGACCATGGAAGAGAAAATAACTTCAGTAGCGGGTGGAGGTAAGGATACCTTCACCTGGTCCCTCCAGAGGGCTCAGCTCCTTCCCCAGTTCCAAAGCTCTACCCTCTTCACTAGTGAACTACACCCCAGGTCCTAGCTTCCTGGCTCCCATGGTATGGCCATTGGCTCTTGGCTTGGTAGTCAGCTGCCATCTGGGAGGCGTGAAAGGGGAAAGCATTTGCTTAAGAAATAGCAAGCTTTCCTCCTGTCGGTGTAAATCTTGTGGAAATTATAACAGACATAAACTGGAAATTTAAATAAGGTTTCAATAAGCATGCTCATTTAACCTATTTGAACTCTCCTATCTGATGATTCTGAAATGTTTTAAGATTCCATTAAAAAAATTAATAGGATTTACTTGGGAGAAAATATGTCAAAGAGACTAGTATGAACATAAAATATACAATCATTTATTTTTCAGACATTTAGCATGTGGGGTAATGTTCACCACATCACTGCGGTGCAGATTACCTCCTCAGTGGTCTCCCTTATGTTCCCACTGGCTACTACACAAAACCATGCATTTGCTAAGGCAAGAAGTGTGTGTACTGGTATTCATGTTTGTGCATGAGAGAAAGAGTTATAGTTATAAAAACATGATATTTAAAGCTGGGGAGGAATATCAGATGTACACTAATCACTTTCACTTCAGATCTCTCAAAAGGAAGGATCTGCTGCAACAAGCTTTGAGAGTTGTTCCCTTGAAACACATCACAAGTCACTTGCGCATCTTCCTTTGGCAATTTCACCAGATTTGGGGCATGTTTATGCATCCTTTCAAGTGTCTCGAGTACAATTTTTTGCTGCTGCTGTTGCTATTTTTCTTTGCTGCCTTAATTTGTTTACCTGTTACTAAACTCACTATTGATTTAAATTAACTTTGCCAAGGCTCATTAGCTCAGTTAACTTGCATGCACTTTAAACACACTCACATATGTACACAGGCTGATGTGCACACAGAAATACCTGAGTTGTTGTTTCCCCACCTGTTTGAGTAAACAAAATACCAGCAGCTCTTTACTCTGAGGAAAAGGGGGGGGGGGGTCCTCTTGTGAAATAAAAGGCAAGGTATCTGGAAATGGGATTTGGAGAGTTTGGGGAAACCAGGAGAGGAGTATCAGTTTACAGAGATAGATAGAGATATGAAAACCTACCTGTGAAAGACTCTAGATCTGAAGTGTGTAATAACCTGGTGCAATGTCTGACCCCATATGATGCAAGAAGCCTCTGATTTGACGAGGATAATGGTGGCTTCATTTCCCGATCTTGCCCGATCAAAAGGCTAGTTGTCTTCATCCTACACGTGGAAAGGCTCCTTGTTGCTATGTAAACTGCTGATATGTAAACTATTTTTATATATTCAAATTGTTTTTTATAATTTGTTAATTGCATGGTGAAATTGTTCTGAGGTTGTTTGTCGGAAGTGGCTCATAACTGAAATACAATAAAGCAAAACAATGCAACAAAAAGCTTCTGTAACAGAACCTTGTGCAGATTACCAAGTGACTGAAGAACATTATAGGGCATGTGGTGATGTACTTTTAATTGCCAGGACTAACTACATCCATATTCCAATGGACACACCTGGGGCAGCATGGGGTAGTAGTGCAGAATCAATCTGTATTGAGCTTTTGTTTTCCAAATGGAACTTGTCTGTGAGAAGGCATTTTTTATAGACATAATATATGCAATGAGTGTGTAGCCTAAGTCACATACCCTCCAACATTTCTCCAATGAAAATAGGGGTGTCCTATTCCATAACTACTACTACTTTACTATTTATATCTGGCCCATCTGACTGGGCTGCCACAGTCACTCTGGGTGGCTTCCAACATATATAAAACATAATAAAACATTAAGCATTTAAAAGAATCCCTATACAGGGCTGCCTTCAGATGGCTTGGTATTGGAGTTGAATAACTCCATACCCTCCCAAATTTCTTCTGTGAAAATAAGAAAAAGCAGAGCATTCCAGGATCAAATCAGAATCCAGGGTGACTTCTGGAAATTTGGGGCTGTCCCTGGAAAATAGAGACACTTGGAGGGCCTGAAATCACAGCCCTTTGCCTAAATTGGGCTCTTAGGCTATTTTGCCTTGCGTAGACTTTTGACTTGAGCATGACAATAGCATGCCCGATTCATATTCTTCTGTTATGATTCTTTTGCGGACTGTTGTTGCCGTTAAGGTGATGCTTCAAGCTGAATCTCCCTCCTTCAGTTGTGCCAGTTTTCCTTTATAGCAGGAGTGGAGATTTTTTTATTTTTTATTTTTTAGTCCAAAGGCCACACTGGTTTGCGGGAAACCACGCATGTGAAGCCAGAAGCAAAAGTGGGCAGAGAATGGGATGCAACTCTTTCCTTAGGCTACATTCCAGCCAGTCAGAGGTTTCTAACACCAAACACTCCTTTCATTCCTCCATCTTGGTAAGCAAAATGCAATTTCACAGTTCAAGAACACACATTCCAGTCAGGCAAATGCATTTGAGGAGGGCACAGAGCAGAGGTGATAAGAAGCAGAAGCCTGGGAGGAGGGACTGTTGCCCAGAGAGAATTCTGAGGGCCAGGTAGAAAGGTTTGGAGGGTCACATGTAGTTACCAGGCTTGAGTTTCTCTACCCTTGTTGTACAAAGACACCCCACCATATCATTTTTATTAAGAAGAAAACACATTAGAGCCCCAACTTTATCATACATTTAAAGCTGTATTATACCACTTTAAACATCCATAGCTTCCCCCAAAGAATTCTGGGAACTGTTGTGAATTAAGAGTGCTGAGAGTTGCTAGGAGGCCCCTGTTTCCCTAACAGATCTACCATTCCCAGAGTGGTATAACAAATCGGGTTCTCCCTTGGGAGAGCACGCGTTGCGGTGGGGGCTAGCAAGACACCTCCCTGGTAGCTGGGTGGGTTTGGTTAGCTGGCCACAGCTCTTACAGGTCCCTGCCTGTTGCTGAGGATAATTGAATGTATCAATGTTGTGATGGACAGCCCAGCGTCCTTTATATTGCCCTGCAAGCAGGGAGTTCCTCCTCTTGGCTGCGTGCTTCGGATCACCCATCCTCCCTCCCTTTATTTAGGCCTCTGCATTTGACCTTGCAACTGCCTGTCATGGGGTCGTCTGCTTTTGGGGCAGGGGCCCAGTAGGAATTTTTCCATTTGGCTGATTGGCTGTTGCCATTTGGTTTTCGCCTACTGCAGTAGCAACTAGTCACAACTTGTAAGGTTGGCGGTTAGGCATTGGTTATTGTGTTGGTTACTGGAATGGTGGGCCTCCCCTTCCAGAATAATGGTGGTGCAGGGAATTCCGTTAAAGGAATCCAGGGGCTTGATATTGCTTTTGTCCGTACCCCCGGTAGGGGGACAGGCCACGCAAGAGCCCCTGGGACCGCCGGGGAGAGGGAGGGCTCTGCTCCCGGCCTCCTTAACGCTCCCCAGGTGGCATTCTCCCGACGCTGACCGAAAGTCAGCTCTGTCCCGGCAGACAGCTAGTCTGAACCAATGCCTACGCAACCACTCACATAATTTGCATTTTAATAAAGTTGTGGCCTAAATTATTGCCAAAAACCCAAACAAAATTATGTCTCTAGTGTGAATTTTTTTTTGGGGGGGGGTGACTTGGGGACCTCAACACGCAATCAATTCCTCAGGGAACTGAAGTTCTGTGAGAAGAATAGGGGGTCTTCTAACAACTCTCAACCCCTTTTACAAAACACAGCTGCCAGGATTCTTTGTGGGATGCTACAAGTGTTAAAAGTGGTGTGATACTGTTTTAGATATATAGTGCAGATGGGGCCCAGGTCTTTCCTAAATGATGCCCTCAATTTTAGTACCGTATATACTTGCACATAAGCCGACTTTTTCAGCCCATTTTTTGGGCTGAAAAAGTCGCCCTCGGCTTATGCGCAAGTGAGGCGGGCGGTGGGGAAGGAAAAGCAGAGAGAAAGAGCTTCTCTCCGCTTCCCTCTCCCTCCCCCCACCCCACCGGGAAATGTGCAGGACGGGGGCATCTTCTCCGATCCCGTCCTGTGCGTTTGCAGCTGTCTGCGAGGTGGTTGGGTAGGAAAAGCAGAGAGAAAGAGTTTCTCTCCGCTTCCCCACCCCCCCACCCCACCAGGAAATGCGCAGGATGGAGATCTGAGACGCCTCTTCTCCGATCCCTCGCGATCGCGCAGGATCCCATCCCGTGCGTTTGCAGCTGTCTGCGAGGTCCTAGCGCCTCCAGACACAAGCTGGAAGGGTAAAGACGCCTCTGCCTCCACTCACCAGCAGAAAGGCACAGAATGGAGGATCGGAGAAGCACTGCACAATGCTTCCCCCTCTGTCAGTTGGGGGGGGGAGAGAAGTGGAGAGAAGCTCTTTCCTGCAAAAGGCACAGGACAGGATCAGAGAAGCTGGGGGCACTGGCTTGCCAAGGGTTAAAAAGGATTGAGTGGGATTCCTAGAGAGGTCAGGAAATACCAAGCCCACCTACAAAAGAAGGAGGGGGCCTTTGTCTCTCTCTTCTGCATGTGCTGCATCCCTGGCGCCTCCTGAATCCAGTGAGTCTCTGCTCATCTTGCAAAGGGTCCATTGGGGAGAAGAGGGGGTCCCTGGGATGAAGGGGAGGGTGCAGGGAGGACCCCCAAGTCAAGGAACAGAGGCTCTTGCCCCCCTCCTCTCTGCAAAGCCCAGGAGGAGGCAAGGTCACAGGAGCTCTGCAACTCTTATCTTCCTTTGGATCCATTCACAGCTTGGCTGTTTGGGAAGGGAGGGGGTCTTTGGGGAGGGAAGAAAAGGGCCTGAAAATAAACCCCCTCACACTCAGGAATCAGTCCCATTTATTGATAGAGGTTGTAGGGGGATGGAAATATTGGACATAAAATACACCAAAGAAATAAAAAGGAAAGCCTAACTGTTGGAAGAGGGGAGGGGGCAAATAAAAGAAAACGCTTATTCCTGTGGTGCAGAGTCAAGCCTATGGAACTCCTTGCCCCTGTTTTTCTTTGAAATAAATATTCAAAAACATTTAATCTACTGATGTCTCAATTAATGTAATTTTATTTATTTTTATTTTTGAAATTTACCAGTAGTTGCTGCATTTCCCACCCTCGGCTTATGCGCAAGTCAATAAGTTTTCCCAGTTTTTTGTGGTCAAATTAGGTGCCTCGGCTTATATTTGCGTCGGCTTATACTCGCGTGTATACGGTAGCCAAATCTAGCAAATGTTAAATGCTGGAGGTGCAGTGATGGGGAGGAACAATGTCTGCGTCATAAATGAAAAGCAGCGAAGGAAGTGTCACAACTTCATTTTACAAACATAACGCATTGTCATGGCAACGTGACTCCTAGCATTCTGTTTTTTTAAAAAAGGGAGCAGTGAAATGTGAAGAGTGATGCAAACTCCTTCCACAATGTGACAATTGTATAAAGAAGCCTACGTTGATAGTACACAGTAATTCAAACAAATACATCTTGAGATCTTTTATACCTAGACAGAGAGATTACGCATAATATTGTCTATGAACCCTATTAGTTTGCAGATTAGTGCTATTTGTTCAAAACCTCACTAGAGATTGAGGCAGAATTATATGAGTCAGAATTTTGGACTGACCGTTATAGAGTTATGGAAAACCCTTAAGAGTTTAGAGGGCTAGAGAAAGAGAACCAAACTTGCTCAGAATTTGAAATGTTTCAAGATGCAAAGGTTGCCAACCTTTTGTGCACATTCAATGGGCACATTCAAGAAAGTCCAACCGTCATAAGCCACAAAATGGCTGCAGTGGGGCCATGGCATAATGACAGCCACTACTAAAAGAACAGAAAAAATACAGGACCACAAAACTGGATGCTTTCACCATCAGCCACCCCATCAGTGGGGGAAAGGCACTTAAATCAACCACTGGCACACTCACAGATAGAAGCTCTTTGACCACCCACCCTGTTCAGAACAGGTTGGAGAGTAGACATCCAATCTTGGCATCTGATGAATAGTGGGTATGTTCAAGGGAGAGCATCTTCAATGCAGGATCTGAGCAGGAAAAGCAAACAGTCTCTTGTGTAATGCTGAGTTTTGAGGGGATATTTACTGAGATATTCTGCAGACACCATAGGAGGTACTGCAGACACCCTAGGAGGCACCCTAGACTCATGTAGAGAGGAAGGGGAGCTCAGGGACTTGGAGGGCTAAACTGGCCAGGGAGCCCCACCAGTGACTGGCTGCTTTCCCCCCCTTGAGTTTATAACTTTATTCTAACAAGATTCCCACCCAGTGCCTCAAGCAAGCTCTGAATGGACCTGCTGGTGGGCCATGAATGACAGACTGGTAACCACTGTAAAGCTTACACACTTACATGTTATTGCATTGGCAATTAGGGCAGGGAACATGAGGCTTGTAGACTAGTTGAAGCCCTATTGCTGGAGGCAGAAAAAAGTCCCTGGCAATATCATTGCAGCTGTAGTGTCTTGTTTGCTTTGGAAACAGATATGAAACAGCAGGAAGAGGGCCTGGAGGACCTCTTCCATTCTCAAAGCAGCAGCATTGGGAGAAACTGTCTGATGGTATGTGCTTCTGGACATAGAAGAGGCTGCCTTGGAAGGTGGTAAGCTCTTCTTCATTAGAGGTTTTCTAGCAGAGGCTGGGGTGTGGTGAAACAGTAGATTTCCTGCATGGGATGATCTCTGCATTTCCTCCCAACTCTCGTAATTCTGTCAAGCTGCATATCAGGCAGTTGAGGGACAGAATAAATGCAGAAGGCTTGCCTCTTTGAATTTGCTGCTTTAAACAATTATATTTTTATAACTGATGAAGGAAAACACAACATGGGACTGAATTAAGTTGATCAATGTATTTTCTGTCCATGCCTCATCCAAGCACTACTTGGTGATGTTGGGCTGTGAATTTAAGCCAATATATAAATACGTTTGCACCACTTTGATCCACAAGGACAGATTGCTTGGCAAGGAATAGCACAGGGCAATGATGCTAGAAGAGCATCCCAAGCAAAGCATGCTATGGTCAGGGAGCATCCTAAGATCTGCCTCAGGGTGATTCATTTGCTGCTTTCATCCCTTTCCTAACTTTTTATGTTTGTGGGCCATGTGTTATGTAAAGAGCATTGGAAACATGGTGCCCTCCTTGAAATAAATTGCTTGGACCAAGTCTATCCATCAAATTATAAAAAATACTGCTTTTCAACTGGGATTTGCTACTCTTCAGACATGAAGAGATGATAGGTGGATAGATGCTTGAACGAGCTTGGAAATTGAACAATTGCTGATGTGGAAGAGCATCCTCTCGGTTAATGATGAATCGCCTCAGTCTGCACTGAGGCATCCCTATCTGTGCATACAAGACTTGCACTGAAAGATGCAATAGAGCTTTGCCATGTTTTCAGGCCAAGTACAAACTTGCATCTGTTATCACCTGTTCCCTAAATCTCTTCTAAAAGCAAGAGATGCCAGTGGGGTCCCATTGCTTTGCTTTCTCCCTGGCCCCACAATCAATAACCTAGCAGAAATCTTCCCTACCCTTTTGTCCCCAGGATGCAGAAAGGTTTAAGTGATGTAGTCCCTATGTGCCTGCTACCTCTATGACTTGTTTCACACACCTCACTATAGACTGAGCAGGACAGGACCACTGTAGAACTTACATGGTTTCATCAATGAATTTTCATTGTAGTAAGTATACATGTCTAAGGAGGTTCATATACCCCATCAGACAAGTCTATCAACTCCAACATGGACAAAGCACTAGGGTTGATGGAATATGTCTTCCTAGGGGGTACAGAAAATCTCCCCATGTGCCATCAAGTCAGAAAACTTTTGGAAACTAGCTCTCCTCTCTTCACTGTCATCTGAGCCCAAGAGTGGTTAGACTATCACTGAATGCATACCACTGTGTGGTTGGCAAAACAGCAGCCACTACAGCTTTCTTCTGCAGCCTGAAACAAGGCGTGGCATGGGCCTTCCACCCAAGATTGTTTTACTTTGATGTTGAATAAGCAGGGGTAGTACATGCAAACAATGCATTCCACTATCAGTCTTAAGTTGTTGGGGGTTTTGCCTTTGAGACCATTTTTTTAAAAAAACCCATATGCAACAAAGCATATTTACTGTTGTTAACCACCCTGAAAGTTTCACTGGACCAATTTTAAGAAATGCCAGATCTGTGTGAAGTTTCCCTGTCCTTATGGCCTGTGTGATCCAATACCCATATGCTTGATCTGCAGACAGATCCTTTATGACAGTGAAGTAAGAGGTTCTCCAGTTGAGAGTTTAGTACATGAAGGATCAATTTCAAGATCTATAGCATTTTGCCAATGCTACCTGCCCACTCACTATTTAGAAAAGATCTTCCTATTAAGCATTATGATCAAGTGTCACTGGTGTGGAGGGCACAGACCAATGAGATGCTTATGACTAAGCTAGACCTCTACCCAATGCATGATACCACCCTCCCAGCCAGTGCTAACATTTGTAGAATGATCTCTTAAGGGCCTGCAGGCTCTTATCAATGTCCTTGTTCATGAAATCTACAAGACTATTAGCTGGTTTTTCTCTTGAGCCATTCTCCAGAGTGAAGATATCTTCCACCTGGCTCACTGCACACAGAATAATGCCATTCTGTGATGATGCTGGGGAACTGCTGATCTGAATTGTCTGCTTTCAACATAACTTTAGTTGTATCTTCACGGCTGTCAAAGAAGATGTAGTCAATTTTACCCTTCTGACAAAGACCATCAAATTCCTGATCCAGGGATTTCATGACTTTTTCATTGTATCCAATGAAATTATACTCAGAGTAGACCAATTAAAACCAGTGAACCTCAATTAATCACTACCCTTAATTTCAATAGGTCTACTTTGTGGGTGTGATGGTAGTGTTATTCACATTTTTGACATAACACCACACAAATCAATAACCAATTGAGTAGTACCCCGTTCAAAAATAGAGTGTATTTTTTGTCACTGTCACATATATTTCTTTAATTTCATTTTCAGAGAAATAGTCCAGAGATTGAAGTTTCATGCCCATTAGCTGAAGAAGAGCTAGTTACATTTGTGAAGAGCTCACATCTGTGTATATTTATTGTATGCAGCTACTATGCTCCTGTTGCTTATCCGTTTATTGGTGTGCAACATAAAATTGTGCCCATCGGAAAAGATAGTGTCTGTGTGACTCATTCCTTTCAATATCCCAAACATCAGAGTAAGCTTCTCTGTCAATTCAGTTTGCCATAATTATTCAAATTGGAAAGTCAGGACTTTCCAATAATGTGCCACCATTAATGAGTCTACTTTGAGAATGACTAAAACTACGTATATGTACATTAGAAGCTTGAAATGCAGTAAGGTTGTTTCCCTCTGCTGCTTTCCACGTCACTTTTTTATTTCACTTTTATGTCGCTTTGGAATTCACTGACCCCAAAAGCCATACCAGGCTCTTTCCTTGCTTGTTATTAGGTGCCTGGCTAAGGTACTACTGTTCAATTGTGCATTTTACATTACCAATGGCTGACCATGTTCTACCTCAGTAAAGACAATAAGAACTTAAGAAGAGTCCCATGGCTGAATCAGGCCAATGACCCATCTAATACAGCATCCCGTTCTCATAGTGAACACCCAGATCATGGTTGCTATCTGGGACTTGCACCTACTCATTTCTGGCGAGTTGACTTACTGAGAACAAAATTAATCTTTTAAGTTACATGCTGAATGATCTCAGCTGTTGCACTTCCAAGATTCTTATTGGCTTAATTAATTAATTAGTAAGGGAAGCTAGAGAGACCATCTATTTTCTGCTGAGTGCCTGGGATTAGTGCCTTGCTGATTTAGTTTTTAGGGGGAAATCTTCTTTGTACCTTTACCCCCCAAAAAGAAAAAAGAATCAGTACAGAAATATATATATATTTTAAAAAAATATTTTTATTAAAGATTTCTTAATGTACAAAAACACATGCCTTGTCTCTTTTTTCAAGTTGTGTTTTCTACAATTCAGTTTCATTTGTTGTGAAACATTAGTATTACATACAATGTTAGGTTAGGAAGAAAAGAGGGGGAAAGAAGGGGGAATGGTGATTGGGGTGGGGTCGAGTGGTTATGTTTTTATTTTTCTACTTAGTGAGGGGGGGTTGTGTCAGCGTCACTTGTGTGGATTCTCTTACTATTTGCTTGATGTGTTTCCTTGGTGGTGAAAGAGGCTGGCCTAGGGTGTATTTTAAGGAATCCACTTCTCCCTGCCTTCCCATACTTACAGAAAAGGCTGGGTTTTCAGGAAACATGGATCCATGGAAAGGCTCCAGAATGCAGACCATTGTTGAATGAAAAGCACCCCTTTCCCACCTGGAAACCAAGGTAAAGGTGACAAAAGGAACCTGTACCCCACCCGTTAGAATTGCAGACAGATTTTCCTTCCATTTTGATATTTTGGGGGTGCATTTTCTTTTACCCAATAATTGGTGCAGAATGGTCAAAAACTGCAGACCCAAAAATGGCAGAGCTCTGATTGTGTTATTCTGGCAATGCTCTACAACAGTGGTGAAGATCCTTCAGTCCATGGAGCTAATTAAGTATCCCTAATTGCCCCACAAGTCTGCTTTGGCTTTGCCATGGTTAACTGAGGTATGCCTGATGTCATATATGAGGTCAGTTGTGAGGCAGGCCAAGATGTGGATGAGCCAAAAGGGAGTGAGTTGTACTTTCAAGTCCTGAAAACCAGCTGTGCCTTTGCCCTCACTGTTTAATTTCACACTGAACGTGCAAAAATGAGTCACCAGGTGCCATTAGGTGAATGACAGGTGGGAGGCCCACACTGCCCATCTGCCAGACTTGGTCCATGGCAGGTGTGGTGGGGAAGATAAGGATGCAAGACAACTATATGGAATCTACCTCCTGCTCTGCAATTTAGGCTTTCAGCCTACTCTCATTCTGATATAGAAACCTAGATTGAAAATTACAAAACACAACTGCAAGCATAGCCACCTTTGTAAGTTGAGTCAATCAGATCAGGGCTCACAACAAAAGCCTGGCTTTAGGAGACCTGTCAGAGCAGAAAACATTTAACAGTTTCCGATGGGAAAATGCATAGAAGAAAATGACAGGTTTGCTTTTCTGTTGTCTGCTAGCAAGAAATGTGAACTTTTCAAGTGTGGCTGTGCCTCAGATAAATACAAGGGCAGCAGAGAGATTGCTGTGGAATCAGAGTGGCCAGTCTGCTCCCCTACAATTTCGGTGGTGGTTTGCTGACACTTGAGAGTGCCTTCACAAAATCTGGCAAGAAGGCGAGATACAGTGACCCCCCCCCCTCCCATTGCTCCCGTGAAAGATTGCCACATCAAGCACACCACTCAAGGCACTTCCAACTGTGGAAATAACCTTTTGTAGACCCCTAATGGGGAAGCTGTCAATGTAATGTGCTCATTATTGCATGGAGCTGCTCCTCATGTTGATCAGAGCAGCTGCTTGGAATACCTTGAACAGCAAACTCTGGGGAATGTACGTGAATGCCAGACAGAGTGTGATGAGGTGGCATAGGTCACTTTAATTGGTGTTGCCTCTGGATGACATGAAGGCAGTCTTTTTACACTTAAAGCCACCCATAACCTGAGTTTTATTCTTGTGTTGGGTACATGTCAAGATTGATAGCATGGCACACTATATATTTTTTACCAAATAAATAAACAAACAAGATCCTAGAAACACCATTTTTTTCACTCTTGATCTTTCTGCAATATAATTTTTAGTCTAGGAACTAAAACACACGGGAAATACATACTCATTTGTGACTATAGATAGAACAGTACACATGCATTTACAGTGGTGGCTCCTCTTTTAGTGAGGCTGTTCCACCAAACCCAGTCTGTTCTCAGCCAGTACCTATGCTTGCCTTCTCACAACTTGTCATAGTGGTGTCATTGGCAGTCAGCTCCCTCCTCCTTATTACCGGCGCTGCCCTTGTTGAACTCAACTGAGAGAAGAATGGGGACAAATCTTGGATGAGTTGGCTGTGCCTGTAATTAGCTCTGGCTTTACCTACAGTTCACCTCCTTGCCTTCCACCCTATTGGTTTCAATGGCCAATAGTGACCAGCCACCATTGCATACCTGGAGAGAGATTTTGAATTGGGACCATGAAATCAATTGGCATTATGGGGTAATATCCCGCTTGGACTACTGCAATGCGCTCCATGTGGGGCTACTTTTGAAGGTGACCCGGAAACTACAACTAATCCAGAATGTGACAGATAGACTGGTGACTGGGAGTGGCTGCCGAGTCCATATAACACTGGTCCTGAAAGACCTACATTGGCTCCCAGTACATTTCCGAGCACAATTCAAAGTGTTGGTGCTGAGCTTTAAAGCCCTAAACAGCCTCGGCCCGGTATACCTGAAGGAGCGTCTCCACCCCCATCATTCTGCCTGGACACTGAGGTCCAGCACAAAGGGCCTTCTGGCAGTTCCCTCACAGTGAGAAGTGAGGTTACAGGGAACCAGGCAGAGGGCCTTCTTGATAGTAGCGCTTGCCCTGTGGAACGCCCTGCCATCAGATGTCAAGGAAATAAACAACTACCTGACTTTTAGAAGACATCTGAAGGCAGCCCTGTTTAGGGAAGTTTTAAAAGTTTTAAATGTTTGATTTTTTTTTTGTTTTTAATATTCTGTTGGGAGCTACTCAGAGTGGCAAGGGAAACCCATCCAGATGGGTGGGGTATAATAATAATAATAATAATAATAATAATAATAATAATAAACAATAACAATAACAGGAACTTAAGGATTTGACCCCAAATCACCTTCTCGAAATCTCAGCAAAATGAGTTTTTGTACAAACTCTAATTATGATTTCATATTGTCTCACGCACATGCACACATGTGCAAACACACACACACACACACACACACACACACACTGTGTGGTCAGTGTCTTCTTTCTGAAGATTCCCAAAGAGGCAGATTTACAGGATTTAAGACTGGTTTCCAAAAGAGATATTATGAGCAAGGTCATAAAAGCAAGGTCACTGCAGGTCATGAAATTTTCATCAAGATAATGGCAGAGCCAATAATACAAACATGTTTGCTTTGTTAAATGACATCAGTGGGCAAAAGCCTGATCTTTATTCAAGGAAGAACTCCTGTAGAAAATGCTGAGCAAGGGCTTCATTGTGACTTGAAGCCAGTTAGTAGCCTTATCCTCCATGAATTTGTCTGGTTGGTGGCCATCACCACATCTTGTGGAAACAAATCCTATTGTTTGACAATGTGTAAAGAAGTCATTTGTTTTGTCACTCCTGAATCTCCAGTCATTAAGCTTTTTTGGATGACTCCCAGGTTCTACTGTTATGAGAGACAGACACACATTTCTCTCTACACTGTCTCCCTATGATGGTTTCTGTCACAGTGAGGGGACTGCCAGAAAGCCTTTGGTTCTGGATCTCAGTGTTTAGGCTGAACGATGGGGGTGGAGATGCTCCTTCAGGTATACAGGTGTCCCACCGCCAGGAGGAAGCATTGCCTGTGACAGCTACCCAGTGTTCCCAAGTGATAAGACCAGTGCTAGATATGTAAGTTTTCTGGAGGTGGTTCTACTACTTAGTCAAGGCAGACAAGGAGGAGCTACAATACAAGAATCTTACTTGGTCAGATCATTGGTCCATTTAGCTCGACACTGTCTCCCCTGCCTGGAAGCATCTCTCCAGGTTTTCAGACATGGGTCTTTCCTAGCATACCTGGAGATGATGGGGTTGAGCCTGGGACCTTTGGCGAGCAGTTTGTGCTCTGCCACTGAACTGCAGGCATTCCCCAAGGAATCCCATCCAACTTGGATGAATGCTTTCACTCTTACATGTGATCATGAGAAGAAAACAGAGATGCAAGCTCCATATGCCTCAGTCAGTAGAACTTTAGAACAGGAATAGCCAACATGGTGAGATGGGCCTTAAATCCCATCCTCACTTATCATAGTCTATGCTGGCTGGGGATGATGAAACAATGATCCAACTAAGTTGGAGAGCACCACATTGGCTACCCCTGCTTTGGAATACATCAAATGAATTTTGTCAGTCTCTCTTAAAAGAATAAAGAGGGAGAAAGGCCACATCCTTAAAAGGTTTTACTCCCACAAAATCTATTTTTTCCTAAAAGCCATGTCACAAAATTTCCCTGGCCTTGTTTGAAAAGAACAGGTGGGGGGTAAAGATGTAGTTCGTAAAGAGGGAAAAAAAACTACTTGTAAGAGAACTGACAGGAACAGACCTTTATGACGACAACTTTGTTCAAGACTGGTCTGGATGTCACTCATTCAAAGAACTAATTAAAGCATTACAACATCCCCCCCCCAAAGCAAGATAAAAAGTCCCCCCCCACATACACAATAATATTTGCTGTGTTTCTGTGGTGATGTTCAAAATTAATTACAGTATGGTGACATTTAAATAGGTATATTGAAATAATTAATCTGTTAACTTGCCTGCTTATGGATTATGAATGGGTCAGTGGAAAGAAGTGATTTCATGTTTTCTGACTGGCATTCTCTTTTCTTTTCATTTGCATCTTAATCCCACCATTAAGGTGGTTTTTTTTAAAAAAAAACAAACACAAAAATGTTTAATTTAAAAGCTTCAAAGTGTGCTTTTTCCTCCACTCTTTTATCCTTCACAACACTTCTTTAGTTGTTTTGAATAGCCTAGAAAAAAAATTAAAAAGAAGAGACAAGCACATACCATTTAGATAATATGTTTAACTGAAGTGAACAAATTAATCTTCCCCCCTAATTTATCCAGGTCGGTTCACCAGTGAGAGATCTGTACCACAAAAAAACTGGTCTCAAGATCTAGCTAGGTCATGCCACCAATTTTATGCTGTATAAAATCGAAATAAACCTTCTGGGTAAATTTGGGAAGGGGTCCTAGTTCAGTAGTAAAGTGTAGGAGTAGAGTTCTGGTTTGAAGCCAGATCCCACAGAGAAAGTGGCAGGTCAGGTTAGAGACTGCAGGACCACGGATAGCTCTCCAGTTCAAAAGGATTAGGTGACCTGTATTCAGCACTACCGCATGCCACTGCAACTCAGAGTGGAGAATAGTGGGTGAAATGGCCAAGATAAAAAGCATTGTCATGATTCCTGAATCCACAGCAGCTAAGAAAACAGACCAAACTCAGGGCTCTGAACTGACTGCTGGAGATCAAAAGGCTACTGCACATGAGGCTGTAAAACAGGAGCCCTCATAAGAACTCTCCTGACCACCAAGACATGCAGTGGCAGAACCCAAACTCTCACATCCACATTCTCCTGGGCCGCCATATGCCTCCCACTATACATTACCAGTCCAGTGGTGCAGGAAGTGCCAGGAAAGAGTCTGTAAAATGGAAGAGAAGTGCTTATCTTCAGGCCAGATGTTTGATCTGCTTAAGCTCCAGAGTTATCCACGTGGGGATGGAGAATACCTGCTTTACATGCAGAAAAAGTCCCTACTTTAATTCCTAGCATGTCCGGTAGACTCGAGAAGGATCTGTGCCTGAAGTTATGGAGAGCTGCTGCAAGTCAGTGTGGACAATACTGAGCTAGATGGCTTGAATCAATACAAGGCAGCTTCCTGTGTTCTTAATCAGATCAAATGTTTAAAAATATTAAAGGAAAAATAGATGTCAGCAGTGAGAAAAGTATTTGGTTTTTTTTATCATTCAATGAAAAGCTGTTAAAGGACATCAGTTTCCCATCAGCGTAATCTGATCCTTACTAAGCAGAGAGCCATCAAGTATCAAATGTAGCAAATGGTTAAGGATTACAAAACTATGTTCCACCTTTTGTTTCTCCCTGCAATTGACCAATTATTTGACTGATACTTGACTCCAACTCATTTCATCTCTCCTTGTAATCAAAGAGGCACACTGATCGGGGAAAAAATACCATTAAGACCCCAATTAATCAGGGAGGCATTGATTTTAGGACAAACAGAAAGTGTTTAGAACTGCAAGACTATTATCTAGTTCTACACTAGAGCAAAATGGGTCTGTGCTATTCAGAAACCTCACTGTGAAGTCTGTATTAAATTAATCCATAAGTTGCTTTTGATATATTTTCCTGGCGGCTGTTGTTGTTGTTGTTGTTGTTGTTGTTGTTGTTGTTGTTATTATTATTATTATTATTATTATTATTATTATTATTATTATTATTAATTTCTTAGTAACTGTTCTAAAAATTGACCCAAGGGCACGCACACATGCACACACACAATTTACTTCATAAAATTAATAAAAATAATAATAATACTATGGGAATTAGTGTTTTCATTTGTTACTATGTTGTGTATTTTTGCATTTTTATATTGCAAACTGCCCTGTGAGCCTGTAAAATATTATCCACCACTTGGTTGTAAAAAAAACACACAAACAAATCTCAAAGTAGATTACAAAAAGATTAAAAATAAATAAAATGGAGAAAGAATTCACAACTATACTTTACAACATATCAATGTTGAAATACTAAAACAGATTAAGATGACCTTCTTACAGCTTGCTTACCCAGATGCTTAGAAATAATGCTTTTAGCAGTCACCAGAAAGGGTAGTGAAGGCGCCTGCTTGACCTCAATAGGCAGGGAGTTCCAAAGTGCAGGCACTGAGACACACAACGATCAAATTCCTACAAATGCAGAAGTGTATAGAAATACAAAATTTAAAACCAAACAATGGGCTGCATACAATGCTAGTCTTACTCAGAGCAGAGCCATTGAAAATCATAGGCATGACTAACTTGGGCACATTAATTTAAATGGGTCTGGTCTCAGTATAACTTAGTGGGATATAACCCAATAAAACAACAGTGAAGCCATATAATAAAAGCACTTACCCCCATAAAGAAAAGCAACAAAATCAAGACTAGAAGAATCTACAGTTGGCCAAAAATAAACAAAGACTGCTGATCAGCGACAACATTTCACCACATACTGTCACATGCCAGAGTGAAGAGGAAAGTTTGGGGGGCTAAAATACTCCGCATTGCCCATGTTGGGGCAAGCATTCCATATATCTATTGCTGAATTCCCAAGTCATCAGGCCAATGGGTTAATTTATGTGGTTAGAGTTTAGTCTAGCAACCAAACTGCTCACTGTGCCAGCCTGTTCCCCACCCGGAATGGCTTTTTCACATAAAGTTTGGTTCATATCTCTGCCTAGTCTGTAAAATCAGATTTCTTCCTTCTGCGTAGAAAGAATAGAGATGATGTCGTGGCTCTTGACTGACACAACAAAGGAGGTATATGTTGACAACTGCAGTGCTGACTGATGCCTAGTAGGGTGCAAGGCAGGGAGGCCAACGGTAGATGGATCAAGAGCAAATGACAAGCAGAGCCACCTTCTGAGTTGACTGCAAATAAGATGGCAGGCAAGTGGTGGCTGGCTGAGAGCACACTGGGATTGGTCCCCCCCCCCATTTGATCTAATGGATCAGCCTCCACGGCTTTACTGCATCCTCCCCTTCCTTTGTTTTTCTTATAACCTGTGGAGCTGTAAAGCTGTGATTTCCTACAGGGTCTGCCATAGATGTACTTCTTAAATGAAACTGCATGCTGCTGTCTTGCTATGCAGCGTTGCAGAGCTTACTTCATTATCACGCCCCGGCAGCCAGAGGAAGGAAGCAGAGCACCGCAAAAGGACTGTCAATTGCCAATCTCAGTTCAAGTTCAGTATAATGCCTCTGCCTGTTTTGAATGCATCTCTACGCACGGACATCACCGCTTGCAGTTTACAGGTGATGCTTTCCATACTGCCTCTTTGAGCAGCAAGCAGAGGGTGGGGGGAGAGGCAGTGAGCCGGAACTCCCTGCTTTAGCTGAATAGCTTGCCAAATTGTTTGGCTGCTTGAGCTCAATAATATATTTTGAGACACTTGGCTGTGTGCAGCTCCATAGATCTGGTTGGCTTCCTGCACACTCCTCTACGGTTCATGCTTCGCTTCTCGGGCGGGGAAAATAAATAAATATTAAGTGATAAGCAGCTATAAACACCACCATCTGTTTGGAAGAATACACACACTCTATTGCAGCCTTTTCCAACCTGGTGTCCTCCTGATGTTTAGACTAGGACTTCCATTATCTAACAGCTACTCATCTTGATTGTTATGTTCTACCACCGCTGCCCGAGGCAGTATGTTTCTGGTGATCAATTGCTGAAAACTGCAGGAAAGGCTAGTGCTGTTGCATTCAGCTCCACCTTATGTGCTCCCCGTGGGCATCTGGTTAATAACTGTGAGAACAGGATCCAAGGTCAGGTGGGCCAGTAGCCTGATCCAGTAGGCTATTCTTATGTACTTAACCCTGACTATTGGCCATGGTGGCTGGGGTTCATATAGTGCTCAACTATATGTTCTTGTTAATATAGGATCAGACAAATTCATGGAGGATAATAATATTAATGGCTTCTAGCCATAATGGTTATGGTCTACCTTCCCTATTGAAAACAGTGTGCCTCTGAAGGCCAGGAGCTGGGAATTACAAGTCTGGTGTTGCTGTTGCACACAGATAATAGGCATCTGGTTGGCTACAGAGAAAACAAGATGCTGGACTAGGTGGATTCTTGACTGATTCAGCAGAGCTTTTCTTAATGTTCTAAGGTTGTAGAAGGCTGCTCCTATTCACCTACGACAGCTACAACTCTCAGGGTGTACCTCTAACCAGGGAAATCTGGGAATTTTAGCTCTGGGAAGGGAATAGAGATCTCCTACCGACTCTTAGCACCCTTAACAGACTACAATTTCTAGGATTCTTTGGAGGAAGCTGTGACTGTTTAAAATGGCATGATACAGCTTTAAATGTCTAGCGCAGATGGGGCCTAGGTTAGGTTGAGTAATTTAACTGAGTCTTCTCTGAGGGAAACTTAGCTGAAAACCTTGAACTGGAGCACTGCTGTTAGGAAGAGAGGATACACTGCATGATTTTGCTGCAGGTCCCACTTGTCATCCGTTATCCTAGAGTCTGGCTGCTTTGCATTTCTTTGTTAAGCATTATTTAGCAAATTTATTAGGAAACAGGTCTGCAAATTCAGCATTTATTAGCGAAGGAAAATTAAAATGCTAAGCTGTTATACCAGGAGAGAAAGCCTCTTCATGTGGGAACTATGCAGAGATAAGTACCAGTACAGGAAGGGACAAAATCAAATAAAATGGTGAGTGTGACAGTAATATTAGAATGATATTGTACTACTACCAGAATTGGTTGCTGGAATATTATTCTCAGCAGTTTAATAAAAGAGAAATGGGATTGATTCAACAAGGTGTACCCTAAATGCTACTGTAATATTTTCTACATTACTTTCTTTCACAGATATCATTTTACTCATATGAAAAGACATCATAGGAAAATAGGCTTCATTTTTTAATGAAAAGAATTGGGGAGGGGCCTCCAATGGCTTCCATTTTCCTATTGGCCAGAGCTACTTTGGCATTCTTTAGCTTTTTCCTTTTTCAGTTTACCTGTCGCCAAAAAGAATGGATAATGGAAAAAGTATGTCAAGGCTACCTGTACCTTTGCATATTTCATCATTCTCCTACTTGCAGAATTTTGTAGACAAGCCTCAAAAATCCAACCGGCGAAGGAAAAGAATCAGATTTCATTTGGTTCTTAAAATGGACAATGTTTCCCTGTACAGTATATATTGATTGGGTCTAGGATCAGCCTGCTCATGAGATGGGGTGAAGCAGCAACTTTGGGGGTGGAATCCCCCAAAGAGGCAACCATGTGGACACCACACCACCACCTCTGCCACTTGCGGAGAAGCAGCACCAGGATCAGCACTGATTTATGTCAACATCTTGTGGGATTTTGCTGAAATTTTGTGAGATTGCATGGAGCCTGAGAGATCTTGCAAGATTTCAATGAGATCTCACAAGCCCTAATTAGTTCTGCAAGCCAAACATTAGGCCAAGTTCTGCAAGCCTTGCTTCAATATCTTACAGGCTGTGGTGGGATGCGGTAACAGGGAAATCCCAGGCAGTGCTGGCTTGAAGGAGAGCACCAAGATCTTCCTCCTCCCCAAGCTGGGCATGCTTAAAAAGTCTTGCTGGACTACTCAGCCATCCGTTTCTGCAGTCTCCATCCATTCTGCCACCTGAACTGAAGCCATCTGCTTTGCCTTGCTGAATGGTACATTATACGGTACACAAAAGCACAGAATCAACAGAGTGGCAGAAAGACGTGGTTTTGTTAGGGCTGGGTTAAGACCTTTCAAGGCCCTAAGTACTTACCGTAAATGGTTTTGATGGCCCCAATAAATAATAATAAACTGTAAAATAAAATTGTGCTTTTCAAAATGAAACAAAGCCTACAGTAAAATTGCAAATAATGTTTATTTTTGCATATTTTCACTTTATTTATATCTGAAAAAACTCTCCTACTTTTTCTAATTGCAAGGTATTTGATCAGAACTAATCTTACATTATATATCTGCTTCTATACTTAGTAGAGTTGATGCATCCAGCTTCCCTTGTTGCATAGTTGTTCTGTTGGAATTTTAATATACTTCAGCTGCATAAATGAACACTCAGTTGATCAATTTTGACTACCAAAATAATAAAATCTGGTAATATAAAATTTCTTTGGTGCCCCCTTCCCTTGATGTCCTATGCATGTGCTTATTGCGTGGACAGGCAGAGTCCCCCAACCCCCAGGTGACCCCCGAGCGGAATAATGACACAAGACAACATGCTATGGGATTAAAATTGGCCACAACTTTATTAAGATTCAGATGTAGGGAGACCTTGGCTCAGGCATTGGGCGTTTATCCTTCCCAGCCCCCCAGCCGGGGATCTGGGAAACTTCAGGGTTATCCAGAATGTGCGGGGATTGGGCTAGCTCTGGAGAACATATGTTCAAGCAGACAGCCCGCCCCCCATAGGCCACCACTGGTGGGGGAGAGCAATGACAACCTCTTGGCGTATGGTCAATGCCTCCCCCTAATACCCTTTTAAAGGGAACCCTGGTATCACCGCCGCACTGGGGGCATGGGGTCACCGCCCCATGCCCCCCTCCCCATTTAGGAAGATGACTAAAGGATTCCGCCCAAGGCCCAAAACTGCCAAAGTTGTGACAAATTGCTACGGGAAAGGCAAAACCTGCCAATGCAGGGAAATTCCTTTCCGGCCCTTCAACAGCGGCCTTGACATAGCAATGCCTGCGTACCTGTGGAGGAGAGGTTAACCTGCAAAATAAGCATTAATTGAGGGAGTGGAGGGTGGGAGAAGCTCTGGAGCCCGACTGCTGCTTCCTGGTAAGCTACAGCTTCTACTGTGTGGGCTAGGTAGTCCCTCCCCTTACCTGGCCAATCCCATGGCAACGCCTCCCCCAGGCAGGATTGGGTACCTAGCTGGGGTAGGCGGAGACCCCAGATATCAGGTATCCCCCCTGGGGGAAGGCAACGCCAGTCCGAACTACTAGGTGTCACCCAGGAGCTCAAGGGGCTGTGCGTGACCACGCAAACGTCGCCCCCCCCCATTTGATGTGGGGAGCGATCATTTTGCTTAATGATTCATCCAGCCCTGGGTTTTGTGGAGGCCCTGATCTTGATTCAGAATAAGGGGTGCAATTGTTAACATCTTTATGAGAGGGGGTGTTCCCTGCCTGTTTGAAGGAGGCAGTGGTAAAACCACTCCTTAAGAAACATATAAAGCTTTAAATGGCTCAGGACCACAATACCTCAAGGACCACCTCTTTCTATATGAACCTACCTGGAACCTGAGCTCATCTTCTGATGCCCTCTTCCTTGAGAGGTCCGGAGGGTGGCAACACGAGAAAGGGCCTTCTCTGCAGTGGCCCCCCATCCTGGCACCATTATTATACACCTTTAGGTTCCAGGCAAAAATGTTCCTTTTTAATCAAGCCTTTGGTTGACCTAATCAACATACCATACCCTTTTAAAATGTGGCTCTTTTGGGGGGGTATTATTGCGTTATTGCTTTTATTTATATTTTATATACTGTGATCTTCTTATGCGAATCACTCTGAGATCTCCGGGAACAGGGTGTTATATAAATTCAATAAATAAAATCACACTTTAACTTGGGATTCAACATTTATTAACAGTCTGGATCACCTGTTGTTAATTATGATGCTGCCAAAATTTAAATCCCAAATTCACTCTCTGTTCTGTCCTTGGGACTAAAAAGTACCCTCCACAAACATTTCATTTGCACTGGGGGTGGTACAAAGTGCTAAGAGATGAAAGAATGAATGAATGCATTCATTCATCTCTTAAGACTGACATCTCTTGAAATAAAAGGGATGGAGAAATTATACGGATTTATGCAGCTTATATTATTACAGAGACTGGGCATTCAGACACAGTCACATCTGAACAAATGCCTACTTTCAATTTTGTAAACAATTAGATAAAAAGGAAAGACTAGCTCATGTTATGACACGTATACTTGGAAGCAATTTATTCCTTTTTTTAAAAAAAGTGTTTTTATTTATTTTATTTATTTATTTTGTTTCCTTTTTGTTTTTTTGTATGTGTTCTTTATTTATTGCAATCCAAAAATCAAATATCAAGAAATCAAGAAAACAAAAAACAAAAAATTCAAATTGAAAATCAGAAAAATCAAAAGATCGAAAAATAAATTAAAGTTGCTATAAATAAATAAATAAATACAGCAAGTGAAGTGGCTTATTTAAGAAAAGAATATTGTGAACCAGAGGGAATGCTAGCTTGATTAAGGTTGTTTATGTAACTCTTCTTACTGGCAATGAAGCTCTAATTTTGCTTGTCTAAATACTTAATGGAAATGAATGTCCCACAAGCAAACAGAAGCAATGTAGATTTCTGGATTCATTCTGCATTTGTGGTGCCTAAGACTGTACGGAATTGGCAAGCACCCTTTCAAAATCAGTTGTTTCATTTCAGCTTGCACAAAGAGGTAAAATCCTTTATTTATTTATTTATTTATTAAAGATTTTCTTGGTTTACAAAAGTGTGTACAATGTCTCTCGCATTTTTCCATGTAACATTTTTACAGATCAATTTTGGTTGTTGAGACATTAGGCAGAAAATTGGAGCTGCCATTCTTTTAATTTTGGGGCATTCAAAATGGCTACCAGGATTAAAAAAAACATGACTGCCTCCTTTGCTACAAATGGCGGTCCACATTATAGTAGACAGCAGTTGAATATCTGCAGGAAAATGCACACTGTTACAGAGTGGGCAGACCATCCAGCCTGCAACTCATTTTATTCAAGATGTATAGTGTTGAATATCCCTATAAAGAAAGGGTAGTGATTGAAGTAGGCTTGTTAGAAATACAAAGTCACAGTGTGCTATTCTGTGCAACCCTATTTTTAACTCTGAACTACTAGGGCAAACTTCTTTATTTTGGATTTCTTTCTCTCTTTTTTCTAAGAATGTCTTGCAACATACCTGCCAAAAAAGCATACCTGCCTTGGGGGGAGGGATTGGATGTTTTTGCATGTATAATCAGAAAGTAGGCCCACTTAATTCAATGGAGTTCATATGCTGAAGAATTAATGAAATCACCTGGAGAAACAAAGTTGGGAGATGGACCGTTTCAAAAAAATAATTTCTCCTCAAATTATTCAATCAATTCCACAATTTTTGTTTAATCTCCATTTCTCCCCAGTTCTAGGTCCTATCTGTGGCATATATTTAAAGTAGTTTCATACCATATTTAACAGTCATGGCTCCCCCCCCCAAAAAAAATTCTGGTAGCTGTAGTTTGTTAAGCGTGCTGAGATTTGTTAGGAGACCCCTATTCCTTCAAGAAGTTACATTTCCAAGAGGGGCCATTGACTGTTTAACCAAACTGCAAATTGCAGCTCTGGGAGGAGGAATAGGGCTCTCTCAGTAGCCTTAGCAAACTACAGTTCTCAGGATCCTTTTGGGGAAAGCATGATTCTTTAAAGTGGCACCAGTGTTTTAAATGCATGGAGAGGATGGGGCCCTAGAGAGGCCATAGATACCATAGAATTGGAGAGTTGGAAGGGACGCTGAGGATAATCTAGTCCAAAACCCTGGAATGCAGGAAACACAGCTGTCCCATATGGGGATCAAACTTGCAACCTTAGTGTCCTAGAAAGAGAGGCAGTTTTCATCCACTTCCATGGGAATTGGGAAAGGGGATACAAATTCTATACATTTTCAGGAGGTGGAGAACTTTCCATATGATAGGAGGTAGCAGAGAGTTTCATTGGGTTTTTCTTTCTTTTATGTAAAGCAGACATTTGAAATGTTAACAAAGATTTGCCAGCACAAGCAGATGCCAAGAAACCCTCCTCTTATAAAAAAAAAAAAACCTGTAAAGAAAGTCACATTCAGATGTATATTTAAATACCTATTTTTGAATGTTTCCTTTTAAAGTACAGATTTCTGGATACATGTTAAACAGTTCTAAACAATTTTCTCTAAAAACACAAACAAACATACTTTTTTTGCATTTTTTGAGGAAAACTGCATTGAAAAGTTCAGGAAGTGTGAAAGCTCATGGATGGCTAACCTGATCCATGCATTGGTCCAGAAGGTCAGATCAGGCTGGAATTTGCAAAGATGAAAATCCTCAAGCATCTCTGTGTACAAATGCATTTGTGCAAATGATTCATTCATCTTAGTGTAAGCAACATCCGATGTACGTCAGATGACAAATGATATTTATTTAGCCAAAGCAACATGAGGTTTCAGTTGCCCAGGCTTAAAAAGCATGGGAATTCATATGGGAATAATGCAGTGACGTTGTACAGCAAGCCCCAATCTGCAATTTTAATGTATACTAATGGAGCACAGTGACATTGGGGTTCGTTTATCCAGTAAAACACTCTGGACTGACATCAGGAATCATCTAATATAATGATAAAAAGCTATTTCAAAGGCTAAAATGATTCAGCTGACAAACTGGCAATTACTCCCACAGACTCTCCAAGCCTGTCTTTAAATAAAACATTTGTTAAAACATTCCACTCTGTGCCTTGTGTCACCTGCAGAAAGATTAATTCTATGGTACATTCTCTCTGCAAGGAATTTTCAGGCAGTGTTTTGTGTTGTGAAAATGCACACACAGAATTTTACAAGATCTCCACTTGTGATGCCTAATTAGCATTCCTTTACAAACCAGTGATCTCATTATCTAGTTTGAGTCATCCTTTAAAAAAATTCTCTTTGTATTTTGCTTTCTTTTACTAATTTGTAATTAAGATGTGATTAAATTAATCCCATATTTAAAAATGCGGATTTGGGCTTTATTATTCAGTGCATTTATCTTCTATAGGTCTTCTAAAGTTATTTCCCGGGACTGGGATTCTGTAACCATTTATATCTGGGGCTCTCAAATTAACAACTGATTTAAGAAGGGGAGAAGAACATACAAGTTCTTGAGCCTCTCAGAGGAAAATGACTATGCATTTTTATTTTTGCTGAGGAGATACACATTCATGCAACTTGCACCCACTTTGTGGATCCAACGCCAACCCCCTCCCCCCCCGACTCCTCTCTGAATTCTAAAATGGAATTACTGTGATCTGAAGTTCTTGGTCCCCTTTGCACATATGGAACTCTAACCAGGATTGTGGTATGTGTTGGGAGGGGCGGGGGAATGCTGTACCTACACATGGACCAGTCCCCAGCACTGAAGATAAAAAAGCAACCTCTATTCATTTAGAGGTCCAAATGCACATTCAGGTTGCTGCATAGGCACTGTAGTCACCAGACCTTGCTATACAATGGTACCTCAGGTTATAGACGCTTCAGGTTACAGATGTTTATGGTTACAGACTCTGCTAATCCAGAAATAGTACCTCGGGTTAAGAACTTTGCTTCAGGATGAGAAAACAGAAATCATGCAGCAGCAGCGGGAGGCCCCATTAGCTAAAGTGGTTAAGAATGGACCTCCGGAACGAATTAAGTTCTTAACCCGAGATACCACTGTATATCACAGTGCAGCCTGTCCCAAGGCATACCCCCTTGGTAGATCTGGTAGATATGCAAGACTTCTAATCTTTTTTTCTTTTTTCAGAGCAGGGACATTTCCTTGCCTTAGGACACAAACAACTTTTAAACACTAAACAAATTAAATCTGTTGAGGGAATTTAAATAATTCATGGGATGGCAGGGGACAGCATCAAAGAAAGGGAACATCTACAGGAGAGAGAAAGAGGATCTCCATTAAAAAAACCTATTATGAGAGTAGAAAATGGTGCTTTTGCTGAGGTCTACAATTTAGAAGAAACACTTTGCTACCTGACGGTACCAGAAATAAAAGTGCAGTGGGGCGGAGGCAGAGCAAAGCAGAAAGCTTTTCCAAGAGTTTCTGGAAGTTTGTCACGGCCTAGAGCAGGCGTGAGAAATATTTAGCTCTTTAGTCGTTGTAGCACTCTACCTCCTGTCAGCTCCAGCCAGCACGGCCAGTTGCAAAGGACAATGGAAGCTAAAGCAACAGTTGGAGGGTCCCACCCCTAGCCTTTAGATGCCAGCATTTTGCAAGAGAAAACCAAGGTTGCAAGGAATTCTGTTACTGGTGATGGTGTGTTGAAAATCATAGAATTGTAGGATTTTAAGGCACCATAATGGCCATCTGGTCCAACCCCCTGCAATGCAGGAATGTTTTTGCTCAGTGTGGGTTGAAACCCATGAGATAAAGAGTCTCAAGCTCTAAGCACTGAGCCATGATATCAGTGCTCGCAGAGGTGGATTTAGGGGAGCGTGACTGGTTCGGTTGCACCAAGCCTTGGGGGTGCCACAACTATGATTTAGAATGGAGCATGAACAGTGGGGAGGGGGGAGGACACCAGGATGCCGCTGAAATTTGAGGCACCGAAGTTTATCGCCACATATGCTCTCTTCATGTTCACTTGACAATCTTAAGACTGGGGAGGCTTATAAACAATTTTTACCAGCAGCACCAACATTGCGTGATTAGACCTTTAACCCTCCCCAAATGAATTCACACCAGACACAGATATTTGGTTTGGTTTTTGGCAGACAACTTTTAGGCCACAACTTTATTGATTACAACCAAGTGAGTGGTTGCATAGGTTCTGGTTTGACTATCTTCCTGCACCCATGTAGGCAGCCCTGTCCCAGAGCCACATTCATGGGACAGACAAGGATGAACACCAGGGACAGCTGCTGGTAGGGATACCTATCAGCCGTCCTGATGTCCCCGGGACTTGGGCACTGGCCAGACCCCTTGCGGAGACCGACAACCATTGAGTCCCTGGATTCCTGTACTGGAATGTCCTGCATTTTCATAGGCATGGCCACATCACATCTTGCCGCCAACCACTCACTCCTGTAACCAATCCCTTAATCCCGCTGATACTGAGGTCAGCCATAAATCATACCCAAATACAGACAGGTGAACACCATCGGGCCTGTAAAGGGATGCATTGCTATAGGTAATGCCTGGGTGGCAGATGAGTGCCCCCCATGGACAAAACCTTCCTGGCCACTAAGCTCTGCATGCGTCTCTTGTCCCTTTCGGTGACAGCTGGGCTATGACCTCCTCTCCATTCGTGCCTCTGCAAGAGTTGCAACCAAAATATTTTGAGTCCAGGAATAGTTGCTGCCAACTCTTCCAAGTCCTCCTGCATGTGGGTCTCAAGGACCTCAAGGAAACGCTGCGAATTCAACCGGTATGGCCGAAAGGCCCTGGAAGGGGGTGGGGTTACCCCCCAATTCAATAAATAAGCAATTCAAAGGGGTAAGGAATAACAAGGAAAAGGGGAGAATTAACGGGGTCTAAAGGGGGAAAAGAGGAAAGAAAGGGGAATTGATCACCGTAAAAGCAGCAACTCTCTGAACAACAGCGGTCCACGAGCAGATGTCCGTGTTCCGATGCAAAAGGCCCCAAAGAGGAAGCTCAATAACCTCACATGGGCTTAAATAGGTCCCATGTTGCTGCATTTTATGACGCCCCGTTGGTCAGATTTCACCCCAGCAACACGGGACCGACCTATCAGGGGTTGTGGCCATGATTTCCAATTACCCCCACAACACTGGGTCTGGTTGCCAGTCACACCACAACACGTGCCCTCTTTTAATGGAGGACCCGATCTACCTCTCAAATCTTTCACCAGAAGCTGCAAGAAGCAGCAGCAGCAGCAAGCCTTGTCCAATAATTCCCTTCTTGTAAAAGACTTAACATTTCCAACAACTGGTTGTTTCCAAATACCCTGGTATTGTTTCCTGTTTTCTGGTTAAATTGGACCTTTTAATTATCATTCTTACTGCTGCCTAGTTTTGTTTGTGTTTATGATTGAATTGTTAACTTCTTTATATTATTTATTGGACTTCTTTTGTGTATTCTGTACCTTTTGTGAACAGTGTACCACTGTCTTATTTTTCTTCTTCTGTATATTTTCTTGCTTTTTTGTTTCTTTCAGCCAAATTTTGACGTTGTGCCAAGAGCAGAGCTGGGTAATAAATTCAACTCATTTAAAGGCAAACGCACCTACTTCACACTTTCCAACACAATACATGAGGGTACAGTGTGCATGTAAATATATATATATCAGAGAAAATAACATATATAAATGCATTACATCAAGGGAAATTGCTTTTTTAAAAATGTACATATTAAAAGAAAAGTATGTGCATATTGGGATAAACTTGCATCTACCGGTAAATGCTGGTGAATTTTCATGGGTACTTTTTTGAAAAATAAATAAATTGCAATCTGACAAGAAAATGTGGAGAACTAAATTCAAGACTGCGGAAAAAAACAAGTATGAGAAACTGAGACAAACTGAAATGAATAGATTCTGCCAACCCTAGCCAGGAGCCAGAGAGTTTGGGGCTTGTTGCCAATGCTGTAGCATAATGAGCCTGACCAATTGTCAATATAGTCAGGCCAGAAGTGATGCAGGACAGGAGACAGAGCTGTGTAATTGGGAATATGATAGAATGTGCAAAATGATGTATTGCATGGAGAAAGTAGATAGAGAGGAGTTGTTGTTTTTTTCTTCCTCTCACTTAAGTCTAGAACCTAGGGCCATCCATTGATGTTGAACGGTGAAAAACTAAAGAGAAGAAACAGAAGAGAATGCTTCATCATACCATGCATACTCAAATGAAGCTACTACAAGTTGGTGACTACCACCAACTTGGATAGCTTTAAAAATGGTTTAGACAACTTCATGAAGGCTGTCAGAGGCCACCGTAGCTGTGTACTACCTTCAGCGTTTGTGCCTCAGTCCTTATGATTTGCAATAGCTTGAATAGCTCAGGAAGTTGTTTTAGGTTGCAGTGGCAGGACAAGCAGGGGAAAAGGAGAGACAGGGCAGGGAGGAGAGATAATAATAATAATAATAATAATAATATCATTTATGCACATGGAGCTTTAATATATGGAGTCACTTCACCAGGAAGCTTGTAATCCAAAACAGACACAGAGGATCAACAGAGGAAGTGGGGAAATAAGAGACATGAGTAGGCAGGGAAAGGGGAAGTGATTGTTTTGCTTTGGGTTAGTTATAGTTAAAGCTATGGTTTTCCCAGTAGTAATGTACGGAAGTGAGAGCTGGACCATCAAGAAGGCCGATCGCCAAAGAATTGATGCTTTTGAATTATGGTGCTGGAGGAGACTCTTGAGAGTCCCATGGACTGCAAAAACTTAATCCATCAAACTTATCCCTCCTTAAAGAAATCAGCCCTGAGTGCTCACTGGAAGGGCAGATCCTGAAGCTGAGGCTCCAGTACTTTGGCCACCTCATGAGAAGAGAAGACTCCCTGGAAAAGACCCTGATGTTGGGAAAGATGGAGGGCACAAGGAGAAGGGGACGACAGAGGATGAGATGGTTGGACAGTGTTCTCGAAGCAACTAGCATGAGTTTGGCCAAACTACGAGAGGCAGTGAAGGATAGGCGTGCCTGGCGTGCTCTGGTCCTTGGGGTCACGAAGAGTCAGACACGACTGAACGACTGAACAACAACAACAACAACAACACTAACAGCACAGTCCACACACAAGATATGACAAGGATGAGAGAGTTTGGCTTACATGGATCTTAAGCCCTTTACCTCAGCTGAGCTGGAGATGCACCGGGCTAAGTCACCCTGGCTCAGTCAGCAGACCATAAGACCATGTAACTTATGCTAGTGTGAGCCTAAAAGGGGGCATTACAGGGGTGTAGTGAGGATGTGGCAGAGGTGGGACAGGGCAATGAGAGATGTATACTTATTCCAGACCAATTTCACCTGGTAGTGGTTTTGAAAGTCAAATGAATTGTGTATTCCCATTTGCAAAGTGTGAAAATTGCATTTGAACACAGTTGTAGCAGTGAAAGAAAAGGAAGAAAGGGAATCTGGATTCCTTGTTCCCATGTCCAGTGCAGCAGGAAATATTAACTTCAGATAAACTGGGCAAATCAGATCCCTTCCCCCAATGTTGAATTTATTCCTGGGAAATTAAGGCTGCTTCTGTTGTTTAAGCTTCAGGAACAAAGGAATAGGGACCCCTCTAACTATTACCCTTTGATGCTGGTTGCATCAGGCCACCTATGTATAGCACAGACCACAGTACACTAGCATGAAGGTCACTGGCTGTGTGAGTGAATTGGATTTGACAGAAGCTCTGTGTCTGCCTCGGGGCACCAATAACTAGAGCAGCTCAACATTAAACTGACATCAGCAATATCATTCATAATGGACTTTTCGCTGATCATTTACACGACTTGCTCATTTGCCTTATACTTTGTAATTTCTTTGGTTTCTCGTTTTGGGTCCTCATCTGAGATCACACAAAAATCAGAACCACTCAAAATGACAAGTGTCTTACCAAAATGCATAGCAATATTCCTTTAAAGGAAGTAAGGCAAGAGGAGGAATTTTAAGGCAAATATTTAAAACCAAATTGTGTTCTGACCATCTTGAATCTCTCATCAAGCAGTTTATAATTACATTTGCAGATATGCAAATATATCCTTTGAATATTCAAATATATGATGCTTTGGGAATGCAATAAAGCCTTTTGTTGATTTTCTGTCTTTCCTGGGTGCATTTGCTTCACATGAGAACACAGGAAGCTGCCTTATCCAGGTCAAACCGTCTATTTAGTGCAGATTATCTACACCAGGGAGGCGGGTGGCGCTGTGGTCTAAACCACAGAGCCTAGGGCTTGCTGATCAGAAGGTCAGTGATTCGAATTCCCGTGATGGGGTGAACTCCCATTGCTCAGTCCCTGCTTCTGCCAACCTAGCAGTTCGAAAGCACGTCAAAGTGTAAGTAGATAAATAGGTACCACTCCGGCGAAAAGGTAAACGGCATTTCCGTGCGCTGCTCTGGTTTCACCAGAAGTGGCTTAGTCATGCTGGCCACATGACCCGGAAGCTGTCTGTGAACAAACACCGGCTCCCTCGGCCAATAAAGCGAGATGAGTGCGCAACCCCAGAGTCATCCGTAACTGGACCTAACGGTCAGGGGTACCTTTACATAGCTACACCAGTAGTATCCAGCCTTTCCTGACCCAGGACTCATCTTTAACTCAAACATACATTTGAGAACCCATCTCTCTCTCCACACACCCCCCATGGACTTATATGTGGATAGTGCTGTTTTTCGACCCACCTGGTACTGGGTCCTAACCAGGCTGGCCTACCCATGAGGCAAGGAATGCATCACTCACTGCTGCTGCCACAGTGGCAGCTACGGCTGTGGCACATTCCTTGGAGGCCAGATCTTCTCCCCTTTGATACCACCTCTACAATGGCCTCTTAACGAATAGGAGGTGTTGCTGGTCTACTCTCAACCTTGTTCCTGATGGAGTAGGGACACTTTATTTGCCCAGGAGCCAAAATGTATTGGTCCAGCCCTGGTTTCAACCTTCCAGATGAAAACCAATTATCTTCTACATTGACTCTCCAGCAGAAAGGTCTTCCATATCACCTGTTTATTGTTTCTTTTTTCTTTCTTTTTTAGCTAGAGATGGCAGAGATTGAACCTGTGACCTTCTGCATGCCAAACAGCTGCTTTATTAAAGAGTTATTGATCCTTCTTGTGGAGGAATCCTCAAGTTTGCATGCTCCTCCTTCTCTACTTATAGGTGTATGTGAACCAAGATTTAACAAATAGTTCCTACTCATGCCCACTGCAAAATGTCATGAAAGGACAGTACGTGTTGGGCCTACTTTCGTACAAATGTTAAGTGTCAAGACTTAAGATTTAATGCCTGCTAAATGTCCTATATTTGGCAGAGGGTGTGGGAAGTTGGATCTATATGGCTTCATTTGGCATTCTATAGTTATGATTCTGAGGATTGAGATTTATACTTGGGGTGCAAGTGGGACTGGATGTGTGAGGAGTTCCTAACAGCAGCAGCAAATTTGATGGGATATGTTCACACGGGAGGAATAATTTATGAAATATATTTGTGAATCTGCCCTACTGGATCTGAACAATGACTTATGCAGCAACATTCTAGCTTATAGGATGCTGTGCATTCCATTTTTAATGCAACTGTTCTCATGCTTTATTCTTTTCACTAAAAGTCTACTGGATTCATCACTAATATATATGTTCTCAACCTGCTGCGGCACTGTGAAGCCTAGTTAAGTCATATAAAGTCATGTGGCCTATATGGCAATTGGATCTTTCATTTGTGAAGGTCAATGCACCAGCTATTACAAAACATGGAATAGCCGTGTATGTTTCCAACTCTGGCCAGGATCTGAAAAAACAACTTGCAACCATTTAGGAACTTCTCTACTTGCACAGAAGGATTGCTGATTCCCTTATCCATTTGTAGCCCCTCGTGTCCCATCATATTCTGCTCTGGAGGGCTCAGACCTTCAGAAGAAAAGTGCTGCAGCTCAGCTGAACAGCACATACTTGGCATGCAAAAAGAGTTCCCCCCCTCCTTCCTTGGCATCTCCAGTTTAAAAAGCCAGGTAGGATGTGATGTGAATGAAATCTGCCTGAAACCTTTGTGAGCCACTGCTAGTCAGAGTAGACAGTCCTGGGTCAGGTGGACAAATAATCTTTTTTTTTTTTTATAAGAATTTATTGACCTTTTTCTTATAACAACATATACCCACACCCACACCTACAATTAAACAAATACAAAACAAATACATTGATAAAACAAATACAAACAGTGTCAAGTTTTCTTGTTGCATCTTTTCTTTAAAAAGAAAATTTCTATTTCCATATCTTGACCATTGACTTCCCCTGCCCTTTCTCCTTCGAGTTCATATCCTTAATCTATTTTATAACCATTTCTCCTGAAATTCAAATTCAATTATATAGTTACACACAATTATATATTCAACATTTAACTAACAATGCATCATCGTAGTAATATCTCATCATAATTCTTCTTCCATTGAAATCTTCACCAATCATTTATATCATATCTATCTCTTCTATCCTTTAAACTGCTGCTAATAACATAGTAACTCAAAATATCTCCTTTCATATTCAAACAAAAAATAAAACAGAAAGATTGTTGACAGTATTCACCCTCCGATTTCAAAATTCCATGACAGGCTACTTCAAATTTTACTTAGTGTTTCACCCCACACCCCCTCTGTCCATTATTCTTCTCCTGGTGGCATCAACACTGAATTTCCCTGTGGCTTCCCTCTCCAAGCGTCCACAGATCCAGGCACAGTCCAAAACTCTCCTTGCCACGAGCTCCAGGATGTCCATCTCGTCGTCTCTCAGCTTCTCCGGTTCTTTGTAGCATTCCTTTTCTTCTTGTAAAAACCATAATTCTCTGTCCCTGGCCCCCGAGCTCACACCTCGGGGACTGGATATAGCAAATCTTACCGTCGCCTTGGGACTGCCACCCCCAAAAGGCGAGTTTCTTCTCCGAAGTAGCTCACTCATTTCTCTCCATCTTCCCAGACACCCTCTCAGCTCTTTGGCAAGACTTTCTTCCAAAGTGTTAAAAGTTTTAAAAGCCTCCTCTGTGGGCAATTGGTTCTCTTTCAGACCCCCACACAAGACTTTGACTTTCCTGTACAGCAGTTCCACCTTCAAAGCAGTGAGCCTCTGTTCGTCCGTTAGTCCAGAGTTCAGTACCAGTTCAAGGACTAAGCCCAGCATACTGGTAGAGGGGGAGGAAGTGAGTATCAAATTTCTACTCCTGCCTCTCTGTTCATCGCCATTTTCCTAAACTGGAGCGCAGATACCGCAACTTTAAATGGAGATATTTTCCACTAATTTACTTCCCAAGAAAAAAGTTTGCCAGTCTCATGTATCAATTTTAAGCACATTGTAGCAGTCCTGTAGCAGCAGTTGCTCAAATTGGTTAGCTTCTTTAACTCGAAGGGAAGAAGGCAGGCTGCCTTTCTCCTTCCCCCCGGATCGTTCCAAAAGCTCGATTTCTGGTCAAATTAGTTACTCACGACCACCGGGTTCCTTTGGCTCCATTCTTCAAAGGTAGAACTAAGACGCTCACCGCGGGCTTTGTCGCCGCATTTGCATCCCGGTTGGGGCATATCCCCGTAAGCCCGGCTCCGTTGTCCCTTCACCCCCACTCCCCCTTTACAGGGGGGGCAAGGGAAGGGTTCGGAGCCTCCGTGGGCGCAGCCGGGGAGCCCAGGGTGCGGGACGCTCTTCCCGCACCCCAACCGGAGCCCCGCTTTGCGGTTGCGGGGCTCCTAACCCCCGGGATGGATCGGGCGCCTCGCAGCCGAAGCAGCCCCGACCACCCGCTATGGCGTCGCCAGCCGGAACCAGGTGGACAAATAATCAAATGTGGCATAAAGCAGCTACCTCTGTTCCTAAGAGGGACCTTGCCTAAGTACACCTTTGGAGGGGTCACAGTTGCGCTGTAGAATATATGTGCTGCATGCAGAAACTTGCATATTTACTCTCCAGATAGGGCTGGAGCACTGCTGTCAGTCAGTGTAGATAGACAATACTGAATTAGATAGACCAGTGGTCTGACTCAGTATATGGCAGCTTCCTACATTCATAGGAGATGTTTACAGAAGAGTACAAGAGGTTATATATTTAGTGGGAAGGAGCAGCTGAATAGCTTTATGCAAATACAGAACACTGTCATGAAACCTATTATGAAGTCCAGAAACGAGTGCATTCAGAACACTGGTTTCTGGACTTTATTTATAACAGGTTGTATCTAACCTATGTTTTTGTCAAGCGTGTTGTTGTTCAGTCGTTCAGTCGTGTCCGACTCTTCGTGACCCCATGGACCAGAGCACGCCAGGCAAGCGTAGACCCATTGAAATTAATAAACCTAACTTAATAATTTCTATTCATTTCAGTGGGTTTGTGCTGCATAGGACTAACACTGGGAATCAACCAAATCTCTCTCATGTTGAACAAACTGGGGCTTAAAACAAGCTCTGTGTAATGTTATCTCTATAATACGATTAATTTGCTTAAAAAGAAGCAGCATGATGGGCTCTGATTAACTGAATGGCCCCTCTTGCACACACTGGAATGTCTGCCAAAAGGACGCTTGTCTCATAGTGTTACAATATCGGTACTGAGCATCCCGAGAAACAAATGTATTCCACACGGAAGACAAAGAGATAGCATTTCCCCTACTTCAAGATAATGGCAGTCGAAATCTGAAGAGAAGAGATAGAATCGTGTCAGGGAACTGTTTTCATAAATGTGACTGTTTATACCTGCAGGGCCTACAATTTCTCCTTGTATTCAGCATCCACATTATCTCTCTTTCTCTTAAAGTTTGCAGAGTGTGTCTTTTGGACTCATCATCAGCACACGAGGAAGACCCATCCTGTTTTACCACCTCAGGTGAAAGAGGACGGTATCCCCAGTCCCTTGCTGAAACCTCAGTTACTGGGAGGCAGCAGCTCCATGAGATCTCGTGAGATTTTGCCAGAAGCAGCCATCACTTTTCACTTCCCCAGCAGCAGCAGGGCCTGGCATGGCACACATGGGTGTGCTGCCACACTGGATTCCAAGACAGCCTCCACTGTGTCTTCAATTCTCCAAAGGAGTACAGACCCTGGTTGAGAGTCATGCCCCCTAGATTACAATGCATGGCTTGGCAGTTGATCGGGTTGGCCAATAACAATACACAGAATCATAGAATCATAGAAATGCAGAGTTGGAAGGGACTACGAAGATCATCTAATGCAAATTAATTCTTTTAATTAATGGAATTTCTGCAATGTATTGATTATAATTGTTATTTTTTAAAAATCTGTAATATCTTATTTCATTTGCATTTTGGTTTTATGGTAATACCCGTGAACCGTTAAGAGATTTTTCTTTTTAACATATAAAAACATAGAACATTTTAGTATATAAACAAATAACATTTTAGTATATAAAGTATCTTTTAAAAAAACAAAAAAAACCCAGTAAGTAAAATACTTGAATATGTGAGATACCTGAAGGAGTACCATTCACACTATTGTCAGTGTGGGTAACCTGGACCTCAGATGTTGCTGAACTCTGACTCCCGTCAGCTTGACCCGTGGCCAGAAATGGTAGGAGCTGTAATTCAGATCAAGGAACAGAGTTTGTGGCAATGGCCAGGCCAGTAGGACAGGGCAACCCCTGCAACACAACTCTTCCATCAGCCACTGACTTGATGGCAGCTAGAATCCTCAATGAAGTTTAGATGTCTTTTTAAAAACACATCTGTGCTCCCAGGCCTCTGCTTGGTACATCATAATTCTAACTCTGCCCAATTTCTTCAGTTGCATCATCTTCCTCTTAATGTTTTAATATGCAATTGCTATACACTGCTCTGAGACTTGATGTGAGAGGCAGTATAAAAATATTTAAAACAAAATTGTAATAATATACTCCAGCATACAAGATTAGTGCAGATTTGTCATGCACAGTTTGCTAACATTTCTTTAAAAGCTACTAGAGGCTACAGGGCATCTTCCCACAGAAGCTGTTTATGTGTATTAGCCTCTGTAAATAAACATCCCAGTGAATGGCAGTAGTTGTTTAAATGTTCTCAAAGTGTACAGAAAGTTCAAGAGCATCCCCCCCCCCACACACAGTATTATCTTAGGCAGCTGTTTTCCAACATTATAATCACCCTAAAATGTACAAAGAAGGGAGGGTAGATAAATTAAAGTCCCTGAATACACATGCAGACAGCAGACACAATCCAAATTGTTATGATTTTCCACTGCAAATCATTCACATTAGAGCGGAGTACATGGAATGCAGTGTCTCAGCAATGCAGACATTGTCAAGATGTAGAGAGCACCTATTGTATGGCGTCTCCTGGTGATGTTAGATTGTGCCAAAAAATGTCTTGGCCTCAAATGGAGCTAATGTTGGTGCATTTGGTTGCCTCTGAGTCATCTTGTCAGCAAAACACAGAAACATGTGCCTTGTGTGGTAAAGTGTCTTGTGAGGCGTTCCACTTGGTTGGGCTGTGGAAAGACTGCTAGTTGGACTGCTAGTCTGGCCATAGCAGGCCAAGTATCTAAGGTTTCATTTTGAACTCCCCAAGTCACTCTTGGATGCACATTGCAGCTGATTCCTAAAGTTTTCTGTCCTGACTGGCCTTAAACATTGCTAATGAGCTGAAATGAATCTACTTCCCACAAATAAGTTTGAAATGCAGATGAACTTAGCATTACTGTAGCTTTCACTCCTGCTTTCACTTTGAGTTGACTTGATATTTACAAAGCTGCCTTTCATCATCTAGGTGTCATCTATTTCACCTGTTTCATAGTCCTCAAAATGATCAGATTTCTAAGAGTCCATACTTACAGCTGCAATCTTTTTTTATTTTTTATTTTCAACACCCAAGGCTAGTTGACTTGATGTTAGCAAAGCATGTTGCAACATAATCAAGCTGAATTGCCTCTTAAGATATCATCACCAAGATAGGAGTGAGGGCCTACCTTGACATCTGAGTGCCAAGTGCCATTTTGAATCAAAACATGCCTTTAGCATAAGTTTGCCCGTTTTTGGCATGGGTTCAGGTGTTTCTCATAATATCACTGCCAAACTCAGCATGACAGGTCCTTAGGTAGAGGCAACAATCTTTATTTATATTTGAGTCCTGCGCAACATTTTATTTTAAGTCGGCAGACCAAAATGATTTTCACATGACCTGCTTTCAGGCATAGGTTCTGCTGACTCTTGAGATATTGTCGCCAAACTTGGCACGAACATTCCTAAGTTGGGGGCAGCACTCTTTATTGGTGTTTGAGTGCCTGCTGTCATTTTGAATCAAGATGGTGGACCCAAACATGACTTTGGATTGATTTATCCAATTCGGGACAATGACAGACCCACACTCACAAATTGCACTATCCATTTTAAAATCACATCAAAAATAAAATAAAACACCCAGGCAGTGCTGAGCACTCCCAGCTGGTACTTTTAATAAATAACTGCTGTGTCTGTGGCTTCAATGCAACAATTCTTTGAGCATCTCCTGGTGGGGGGGGGAGGAGCAGTGACCAGGAAAGGAGCAGATCCCATGTATTTTGAAATACAGTGGTACCCCGCTAGACGAATGCCTCGCTAGATGAAAAACTTGCTAGACGAAAGGCATTCACTAGTGGAAGGCTGTCTCGCAAGATGAATTTTTCAATGGGCTTGCCTCGCAAGATGAAAAATTTTCGCAATTCCCCCCCCCCCGTCAAACTGCTCTTCCCCCGTTGGTGCTTCGCAAGACGAAATTTTTGCTATACGACAGCACTTGCAGAACGAATTAATTTCGTCTTGTGAGGCACCACTGTATTGGGAAATTGTATACTCATAGCAAAACAAGCCCTTGTGCATCGACACCCTTTTAAAATGACAATATACAAAGATTTTCCTGTGCAGCAATGCACTCCACATAGCAAAAGCATTGTTGATCTTTGCTGTTCGAGGAACGTTTTCTGTGTATACCCAAATAAGAAACAAAAAAGCGGGCAAACAGTCAAGGCACATGCTGTCATCACTAGAATCATGCCTAACAAGAGAAACTGTAATAGAGGGGTGACCTTGCTGTGTCGCTTGAACATGAAGAGTGTATTGGAAGCAGATGAAGTAGCCTCCGGCTCCTGATGCAGAGATTACTTCTTCAGATGATGAGTTCCCTTTGGGAAAAAAAATTAATTATCTTTTCAGTGACATATAAAATTACCTTTTATTGCCCAACCTAATCTTGAGAGCCAACTGTTCGGTCTGCCACATGTAACAAGTTATTGTCATACACGGCACAGTCAGGTTTGAAAATAACATGTGGTATCTCATTGCAACACGCAAGAGGGGACTTACTAGGCTGAGGCACTGGAAAGGAGCAAACGGTTCATCTTAGTGGGCCAATAAGTAAAAATTCTTTGCTCTGAGCCAACTGCATTTTATGAAATATAGCATGTTAGATGAACAAAAAGTGCTGCCAAGCCTGGCAAGCTCCTCTGGATGCAAAGCAAGCACTGACCAAGCAACTGGCATTGACAACAGAGACAAAAAGGACAAGAGCAGCTCAGTCTCTACTAAGGCACTGAATTGCTCAGGCAATGAATGGCTCATAAAGTTTGAGGCTTTGTAGGATGACGGAATGGCTCCTTTTTTGTACCCTGACATCTCAGTCGAGAGCTGCAGCTCTACATTCTGGCAACAGGTGGCACCTAAGCACAGACAGCAGGCTTTACATTCCCATGTGTTCTATGGTCATAGACCATCTCAGCCTTGAGATGACTTACTGGACCTCTGTTCGAGGACTTCATGACAGGTGGGTCTCTTGAAATGCTAATCACACCCACTAAATATGGACTCAGTTTGTATTATTATTATTATTATTATTATTATTATTATTATTATTATTATTATTAATTTGTATACCACCTTTCACCTATAGATCCCAGGGTGATTCACAACATAAAATGACAATATAAAAACATAATAAAAATAAGAAGAATGAAGACAACCCAGTAATCCCTTCTTTCACAACCAGGGCTTTTTTTCTAGAAAAAGAGGTGCTGGGACTTATTGACTTTTTTGGGGGGGAGCACCCCACCGCGGGTTTTCACATCAGCCCCTCCACCACTGCCAACCGCAGCCTCTGTCATGTCACTGTGCCACCCACAGCCATCTTCAGAGATGTCAGAACGCACAAAAAAGGTGCCAGAACTCAGTTGCAGTGAGTTCCGGCTGGGAAAAAAATGCCCTGCTCACAACACATTTAAAAGGCACATGTCAATCAGCCACAGACCAGGTTAAAGAGGAACATTTTCACCTTGTGCCCAAATGTGTATAATGAAGGCACCAGGCAAACCAACTTGGGGATAGCATTCCACAAATAGGGAGCCACCACAGAAAAGAACTGTTCTTGTATTGACACCCTCCAGACCTCTCGTGGAGGAGGCACATGTAGAAGGTCCTCAGATGATAATCTCAGGTATTGCAGGCCTGGGTCTGGTCTTAAGAGGGCTGATCAAACAACCTCCCTCCCTTCCTTTCCTTCAGGAAACATTTGTGAGATCCTAGCCTTTTCACGTGAATGGTAAACACTTATTAAATATCCTCATATGTTCTCATAACAACCCAGTTCCTTCTCACAATGAGTATGGGATGCCTAAATACCAACCATTTCAGACCAGCAGATGAAGCTTTGTTGCTGGTGCTGCCACTGGGGGCTGTCTGGTTGGCACCGATTGGGAGCCAGTGTGGTGTAGTGGTTAAGAGCGGTAGACTCGTAATCTGGGGAACCGGATTCGCATCCCCGCTCCTCCACATGCAGCTGCTGGGTGACCTTGGGCTAGTCACACTTCTCTGAAGTCTCTCAGCCCCACTCACTTCACAGAGTGTTTGTTGTGGGGGAGGAAGGGAAAGGAGAATGTTAGCCACTTTAAGACTCCTTCCGGTAGTGATAAAGCGGGATATCAAATCCAAACTCTTCTTCTTCTTCTACTGACTCATGGCAGGGCCTTTTCAGAGGTGGTTCCCTGGCTGTGGAATGCTCTCCCTAGTGAGATGTGCCTGTCTCCATCATTATTAATTTTCAGGGGGAACTTGAAAACATTCCTGTTTACCAATGCATTTGGTCACAGAGGAATAATGCTTGAGATCGTTGTATGGATGTATGTTTTTTAATTTTTATTGCTTTCACAATGTTTTGATGTCTTTTAGAATGTTTTTCCCTTCTTCTTCTTCTTCTTTTTGAAATTGTATATCTGTTTGCTGCTCTGGGCTCTTTGGTGAGAAAGTGTGGAATATAAATTCAAACAACAGTCCTAACGCCTTTTTCCACTGGAGGAAGGAGCCCACACTCACACATCTGTTCAAAACCATTTCTACCTCCATCTCTGTGCTGTTTATTTCATGCTGTGCTTAGATGCTGATGGACAGTGACAGTATGAGATTAATATACTAGAACTGATTTGCAACCCAAACGCTAACCACATGGTCCTGCAAAAATACTCCCCCCCCCAACATCTTCTTCTCACTCTCACTGTAAGCCATTTATAATGCAGTTAGTTTAAAAAAACAACCCCAAACCAACTCATTTATTGACTTTGGGGCAGCAGGCCTCTGTAATAGTGCTGATGGGCTGTTTGTGCTCTGTGCTATGCCCGTGAGAGTCAACATCTTAATATAATCTGAAAGGCAAAGAAAAAATAGGCATGTCTTAAAAAACGAAAGGGAATTCAACAATAGGGGGAGAATAACAGTGGACTGAGATCAAGATCTAAGATTGCCGGTTCCTGGCTGAGTGACTGTTTACATTAAAGGGGTACAGGTAGCAGAGGACCCTGGCATACTTCCATTTTGTGAGGCAGGTGGTTACAGGAGAGATGGGGGGTCAGAGTTGGCTAAAACTGGTAGGTGTCCAGAGACGTGGCTTGTAGGTTTCATTAAGACAGGGGTGAGAAACCTGGTCATAGAGCCACATTTGAACCCCTCTACCCAACTATTGGAAATCTCTCTAGGCCACACTCATCTGTGCCGTGCAAGAGTGGTTCCATCTGGATGGAAGGTGCTTCCTGCTTATCTGGATGACTTTTGCTGACCTCTAACTTTTCCTTAGCAAGAACATACCCTACTGTACAAAGCTGTCACATTGGTTGCTCTACCCAATTTTGCCTCTGGCAACACCCATGATTAGTAAGCACCGTCCTCCCCAGAAGGTTGCCCATGAGGACATGTGGTGCGTGACCTGAAAAGGGTTCTCTAATCTCTGAATTAAGGGATCCTTTCCTATCTTTTTGGACTGCAAGAAGATCAAACCTATCCATTCTGAAGGAAATCAGCCCTGAGTGCTCACTGGAAGGACAGATCCTGAAGCTGAGGCTCCAATACTTTGGCTACCTCATGAGACGAGAAGACTCCCTGGAAAAGACCCTGATGTTGGGAAAGATTGAGGGCACAAGGAGAAGGGGACGACAGAGGATGAGATGGTTGGACAGTGTTCTCGAAGCTACTAACATGAGTTTGGCCAAACTGTGGGAGGCAGTGGAAGACAGGAGTGTCTGGCGTGTTGTGGTCCAGGGGTTCACGAAGAGTCAGACACGACTAAATGACTAAACAACAACAATTCCTATCTTTCACCCCAATACTTTGAGCTGCCACACTAAGCAGCTGCAAAGCAGTAGAGGGAGGCTGCCATTTTCTGTGGGGAGTTGGGAAAGACCAAGGGGTGGTGAACTTTATTTTCAGCCAGATGGCTGCTTTTTATTCTGGGCAGTCTTCAGGGTGTCCAATTCCAGTGACAGGCAGAATCAGATGCAAAAGGGGCAGAGCACTGGATGTGACTCTTACCTTTATACAAAGGCTAAATCCCAGCCATGCAAAGGTCAGTGTGTACTTACCTATTGATGCTCTATCAAGGTCACCCAAAGGCATTTTGATCATTTGAGGGCACATTCCAGCCAGGCAAAAACACTTGAGGAGGATGCAGAGCAGAGTCTCTTGGTATGACTCGGGGAAGGGCATCCAAAGAATCCCAAGGGGCCAGATGAACAGGACTTGAGGGCTACATCTAGCCCCCAGGATGTAGGTTCCCCACCGTTCTCATTGTTGCCATTTACCCCTACAAATTTCACCTTTAGCAACTTTTCTTGTAACCAGGGGACTTCTCAGTTACACCTCAGAAATCCTTGGGGGGGGGGGAATCAAACCTGGACACCTCACCTTCTTTCTGTATGTCAAACAGTTAGAGTTTGACCTGTTGGAGTTTAAAGCTGGAGACCCGTGTTGGCAAACAAGTATTAACGAGACTACTTATGTGTAAGTGATAAAAGAAGTGAGGTTTTTTTTTAAAATAAAAATAAAAATACTGTAGTTCCATCTGTCTTCAGTTTGTGACATTATAAATCAGCTCTCACATTTACCCCCAAGCAACAGGGATGCTAATTTCACACTCTTTGGTAAAAGCTTTCATTCTCATCACTGAAATGCAGCAAATGAAGGATAAAATAAAAAGAGAATTTAACAAAAACAATCACTGTAACACAAGACGCAGGTGGATAAGCCAAGGCTAATGGCAGCATCTGAGGTTTAAGAATTCATAGGCCTTGCTGACGTCTGAACTGGTTGGCGCATAATGCTTATGGTGATGTTAGTAGGGGTGGATAATCTTTTTCTGCTTGAGGGCTGCATTCTCTTCTCGGCAATCTTCCAGAGCCAATCATTGAGAGCCAGTGTGGTGTAGTGGTTAAGAGTGGTAGACTCGTAATCTGGGGAACCGGGTTCGCGTCTCCACTCCTCCACATGCAGCTGCTGGGTGACCTTGGGCTAGTCACACTTCTTTGCCTAAATGAAGGATAGAGAGAATGTGCGTGCAGGTTACAGGACAAAGGTAAGAGTCACATCCATTGTTCTGCCTAATTTTGACCCCTGAAGAAGAAGAGTTTGGATTTGATATCCCGCTTTTCACTACCCGAAGGAGTCTCAAAGCGGCTAACATTCTCCTTTCCCTTCCTCCCCCACAACAAACACTCTGTGAGGTGAGTGGGGCTGAGAGACTTCAAAGAAGTGTGACTGGCCCAAGGTCACCCAGCAGCTGCATGTGGAGGAGCGGAGACACGAACCCGGTTCCCCAGATTACGAGTCTACCACTCTTAACCACTACACCACACTGGCTCTACAAGCAGCTTTTCCTCAAAGCATTCTTTATTGATTTGTCATGACAAAGCAATGGTGCAGCTGGCTAGTGCCCAAAAATCTGCACACCCTCAAGCACATGCAGGGGTGTTTTATACTCTTTACAAACTGCTACTAACATGAGTTTGGCCAAACTGCGAGAGGTAGTGAAGGATAGGCGTGCCTGGCGTACTCTGGTCCATGGGGTCACGAAGAGTCGGACACGACTGAACGACTGAACAACAACAAAAATAACCCAACCCCTAGCATTCCTTCTGGCCAATTAGGGTGGGGAATACACCCATCTGGCTGCTTATTTGTTTCAAGCATGCTGCTCTACTTTCATCCACCAGGCAGGGCTGCATGACTAAAATTGTATATGGCAGTGTTTGTGACCTAATTAGCTTGGCTGTGACCCAAATACAGTGGATCCTGACCACCATTTCCTTAGATGTTGTGGTACCTTTTTGTGGTGGGCCATTTCTCAGTAATCATTCCTCGGAACAGGATATAACAGACATGCGGTGAGCTAGCAGTTTCCTCTTGCAAGTCTGTGGTTAACAGGTGCTGAGGAGGGGTTGCAAAAGGAGTTCTTTATACAGAAATACAAATTCTTAAGCTCTGTGGCCTGCTGGGCAGCTTTCGCCCTCATGGCTACTTTTATGCCTGGCCTATCAGAGGAACCATGGAGGTCGCCTTATTAACCTTCCACCCATGGCACGATGGGAGCCACATTTCTGTGGTTTTGCAGCACTGCACCATTATGACTTTTAAAGGTACAGTATCATAATTATTTTAAAAGGCCTGGCATCATAGCAGCAGGGCCTATTGCACTGGTCCTATAACAGCAATAACAACATCTGAATGATCAAAACTCTTATTTCTGCAATTCTTACAAATACTCCTGCAAGGCAGGGTGTCGTAATTATCACCCAACTGCAGGTGTGTGCTGCAAATGAGAGAGAGAGTCTTTCATATTAACAACTCGTGCTTCGTGACTACATTTGGCTAGGCAAACCAGGTTTAAGCTTCCTTTTGGGTAACTTACTTCATCGAGCCATGTGACCTTTTAAAGTCTTTTAAAAACCAGAGACAAACTGTATCTGCATTTCAGCTTTTTGGATACAGTATTCTCGATAAGCCAGTCTGTTAAATGTGACAAGGAAATATTTAACACTTTTTATGGGGGTGGGAAATAAAATTGATGCACAATTCTTCTTAGGAATGAACTAAGTACATTGTAATCACAGTAATTAGAAGAATGCCTAATTAACATGTTTGCTGGATAATGAAGACATTTGCAGTCGCGGCCTAATAACATGTAAAATCTCCCCTGTAGTCTCCATAAAACTGTGCCATAGGGAAACTGATAGGAATTTAGCCCTACAGTGCTTGGGTAACTGAGGCAAGATCTAAACACCCAGAAAAGGTCGTAGTTAGCATGCCATCCTGACAGTAGTGTTCTAATGTTTGCATTTCCTCATTCCTAGCAGCTTAAAATCTTTTGTTGTTGTTGAGTCGTTCAGTCGTGTCCGACTCTTCGTGACCCCATGGACCAGAGCACGCCAGGCACACCTATCCTTCACTGCCTCCCGCAGTTTGGCCAAACTCATGTTAGTAGCTTCGAGAACACTGTCCAACCATCTCATCCTCTGTCGTCCCCTTCTCCTTGTGCCCTCCATCTTTCCCAACATCAGGGTCTTTTCCAGGGAGTCTTCTCTTCTCATGAGGTGGCCAAAGTACTGGAGCCTCAACTTCAGGATCTGTCCTTCTAGTGAGCACTCAGGGCCGATTTCCTTGAGAATGGATAGGTTTGATCTTCTTGCAGTCCATGGGACTCTCAAGAGTCTCCTCCAGCACCATAATTCAAAAGCATCAATTCTTCGGCAATCAGCCTTCTTGATGGTCCAGCTCTCACTTCCGTACATTACTACTGGGAAAACCATAGCTTTAACTATACGGACCTTTGTCGGCAAGGTGATGTCTTTGCTTTTTAAGATGCTGTCTAGGTTTGCCATTGCTTTTCTCCCAAGAAGCAGGCGTCTTCTAATTTCATGACTGCTGTCACCATCTGCAGTGATCATTAAAATCTACATGGCCCTAATAAGCAGGGGAGGTCACATACATGCAGCTTCAATCACCCATGTGAGTGCAGTCACACTTCCTGGAATTGGCACAATAGGGGGTTGATATGAACCTGCACGTGCATAATAGCCACAATGCCCATGTTCCACTTCCACTGTCAGATGCAAGTTGCTGGGAATCACAAGTGGGAAGAGTGCTATTGCACTCAGGTCCTGCTTTGGGGCTGCCCAAAGGCATCTGCTTGGCCACTGCCAGAACAGGATGCTGGACCAAACCCTCCAAGTGTCCCGGTTTTTCCAGGGATGTCCCTGATTTAGAGAAGCCTTCCCTGTTTCTGATTTGATCCCAGAATGTCCTGCTTTCCCTTAGGATGTCCCTATTTTCATTGGAGAAATGTTAGAGGGTATGGAGTTATCTGACCCCCAAGCTGCCTGAAGGCAATCCTGTATAGGGAAGGATTATTATGTTTAATGTTTTATTATGTTTTTATATATGTTGGAAGCTGCCTAGAGTGGCTGGGGCAACCCAGTCAGATGTATGGAGTATAAATAGTAAAATTATCATTATAGAATGGAACGTCCCTATTTACACTAGAGAAATGTTGGAGGGTATGCTGGACTAGATGAGCCATTGGCAAGATCCAGTAGGGCTCTTCTTTTGTTCTGTTATTAAGTGCAGGTGTGAAGGGGTAGCACAAGGGTAGGAAACCTCTGACGGGCTGAAAACAGTCATCCTGGCCTCTGCATCTCTTTCTGGGACTCTGCCCAAGAAACACTCAACCACAGCACCTCGG